>NW_020175441.1:1868867-1980695 GCF_003031525.2 Neophocaena asiaeorientalis asiaeorientalis | reverse complement strand
TCTGCATACAGGTCTTTTGTCTCCTTAAGTAGGTTTATTCCTAGGTATTTTATTCTTTTTGTTGCAATGGCTAATGGGAGTGTCTTCTTAATTTCTGTTTCAGGTTTTTCATCATTAGTGTATAGGAATGCATGAGATTTCTGTGCATTAATCTTGTATCCTGCTACTTTACCAAATTCATTGATTAGCTCTAGTAGTTTTCTGGTAGCATGTTTAGGATTCTGTATGTATAGTATCATGTCATCTGCAAACAGTGACAGCTTTACTTCTTCTTTTCCCATTTGGATTCCTTTTATTTCTTTTCCTTCTCTGATTGCTGTGACTAAAACTTCCAAAACTATGTTGAATAATAGTGATGGGAGTGGGCAACTTTGTCTTCTTCCTGATCTTAGTGGAAATGCTTTCAGTTTTTCACCATTGAGGACGATGTTGGCTGTGGGTTTGTCATATATGGCCTTTATTATGTTGAGGTAAGTTACCTCTATGCCTACTTTCTGAGGGTTTTTATCATAAATGGGTGTTGAATTTTGTCAAAAGCTTTCTTTGCATCTATTGAGATGATCATATGGTTTTTCTCCTTCAGTTTGTTAATATGGTGTATCATATTGATTGATTTGCGTATATTGAAGAATCCTTGCATTCCTCGGATAAACCCCACTTAATCATGGTGTATGATCCTTTTAATGTGCTGTTGGATTCTGTTTGCTAGTATTTTGTTGAGGATGTTTGCATCTATGTTCATCAGTTATATTGGCCAGTAGTTATCTTTTTTGTGACATCTTTGTCTGGTTTTGGTATCAGGGTGATTGTGGCCTTGTAGAATGAGTTTGGGAGTATTCCTCCCTCTGTTATATTCCGGAAGAGTTTCGGAAGGTAGGTGTTAGCTCTTCTGTAAATGTTTAACAGAATTCACCTGTGAAGCCATCTGGTCCTGGCTTGTTTGTTGGAAGCTTATTAATCACAGTTTCAATATCAGTGCTTGTGCTTGATCTGTTTACATTTTCTATTTCTTCCTGGTTCAGTATTGGGAGGTTGTACTTTTCTAAGAATTTGTCCATTTCTTCCAGGTTGTCCATTTTATTGGCATATAGTTGCTTGTAGTAATCTCTCATGACACTTTGTATTTCTGCAGTGTCAGTTGTTACTTCTCCTTTTTCATTTCTAATTCTATTGATTTGCGTCTTCTCCCTTTTTTTCTTGATGAGTCTGGCTAATGGTTTATTAATTTTATTTTCTCAAGAACCAGCTTTTAGTTTTATTGATCTTTGCTATCGTTTCCTTCATTTCTTTTTCATTTATTTCTGATCTGATCTTTATGATTTCTTTCCTTCTGCTAACTTTGGGGTATTTTTGTTCTTCTTTCTCTAATTGCTTTAGGTGTAAGTTTAGGTTTTTTATTTGAGATATTTCTTGTTTCTTGAGGTAGGATTGTATTGCTATAAACTTTCCTCTTAGAACTGCTTTTGCTGCATCCCATAAGTTTTGGGTTGTCATGTTTTCATTGTCATTAATTTCTAAGTATTTTTTAATTTCCTCTTTGGTTTCTTCAGTGACCTTTTGGTTATTCAGTAGTGTATTGTTTAGTCTCCATGTGTATGTATTTTTTACAGAATTTTTCCAGTAATTGATATCTAGTCTTATAGCATTGTGGTTGGAAAAGATACTTGAAAATTGATTTTTATTTTCTTAAGTTTACCAAGTATTGATTTGTGACCTAGATATGATCTATCCTGTAGAATGTTCCATGAGCACTTGAGAAGAAAGTGTATTCTGTTGTTTTTGGATGGAATGTCCTATAAATTCCAATTAAGTCCATCTTGTTTAATGTATCATTTAAACCTTGTGTTTCCTTATTTATTTCATTTTGCATGATCTGTCCATTGGTGAAAGTGGGGTATTAAATTCCCCTAATATGATTGTGTTACTGTTCATTTCCCCTTTTATGGCTTTTAGCATTGGCCTTATGTATTGAGGTGCTCCTATGTTGGGTACATAAATATTTACAATTGTTATATCTTCTTCTTGGATTGATCCCTTGATCATTATGTAGTGTCCTTCTTTGTCTCTTATAATAGTTTTTATTTTAAAGTCTAGTTTCTCTGATATGAGAATTGCTACTCCACCTTTCTTTTGATTGCCATTTGCATGGAATATCATTTTCCATCCCCTCACTTTCAGTCTGTATGTGTCCCTAGGTCTGAAGTGGGTCTCTTGTAGACAGCATATACATGGGTATTGTTTTTGTACCCATTCAGCCAGTCTATGTCTTTTGGTTGGTGCATTTAATCCATTTACATTTAAGGTAATTATCAATATATATGTTCCTATTACCATTTTCTTAATTGTTTTGGGTTTGTTTTTGTAGGTTTTTTCCTTCTCTTGTGTTTCCTGCCTAGAGAAGTTCCTTTAGCATTTGTTGTAAAGCTGGTTTGATGGTGCTGAATTCACTTAGCTTTTGCTTGTCTGTAAAGGTTTTAATTTCTCCGTCAAGTCTGAATGAGATCCTTGCAGGGGAGAGTAATCTTGGTTGTAGGCTTTTCCCTTTCATCACTTTAAATATGTCCTGCCACTTCCTTCTGGCTTGCAGAGTTTCTGCTGAAAGATCAGCTGTTAACCTTATGGAGATTCCTTTGTGTGTTATTTTCCCCTTTCTGCTTTTAATATTTTTTCTTTGTTTTTAATTTTTGATAGTTTGATTACTATGTGTCTTGGCATGTTTCTCCTTGCATTTATCATTATGGGACTCTCTATGCTTCCTGGACTTGATTAACTATTTCCTTTCCCATATTAGGGAAGTTTTCAACTATAATCTCTTCAAATATTTTCTCGGTCCCTTTCTTTTTCTCTTCTTCTTCTGGGACCCCTATAATTCGAATGTTGGTGCATTTAGTATTGTCCCAGAGGTCTCTGAGGGTGTCCTGAATTCTTTTCATTTTTTTTTTTCTTTATTCTACTCTGCAGTAGTTATTTCCACTATTTTATCTTCCAGGTTAGTTATCCGTTCTTCTGCCTCAGTTATTCTGCTATTGATTCCTTCTAGAGAATTTTTAACTTCATTTATTGTGTTGTTCTTCATTGTGTGTTTGCTCTTTAGTTCTTCTAGATCCTTGTTAAACGTTTCTTGTATTTTCTTCATTCTATTTCCAAGATTTTGGATCATCTTTACTATCATTATTCTGAATTCTTTTTCAGGTAGACTGCCTATTTCCTCCTCATTTGTTAGGTCTGGTGGGTTTTTATCTTGCTCCTTCATCTGCTGTGTGTTTTTCTGTCTTCTCATTTTGCTTATCTTACTGTGTTTGGAGTCTCCTTTTTGCAGGCTGCAGGTTCGTAGTTCCCGTTGTTTTTGTTGTCTGCCCCCAGTGGGTAAGGTTGGTTCAGTGGGTTGTGTAGGCTTCCTAGTGGAGGGGACTAGTGTCTGTGTTCTGGTGGATGAGGCTGGATCTTGTCTTTCTGTTGGGCATGTCCACGTCTGGTGGTGTGTTTTGGGGTGTCTGTGACCTTATTATGATTTTAGGCAGCCTCTCTGCTAATGGGTGGGGTTGTGTTCCTGTCTTGCTAGTTGTTTGGCATAGGGTGTCCAACTCTGTAGCTTGCTGGTAGTTGAGTGGAGCTGGGTTTTGCCTTTGAGATAGAGATCTCTTGGAGACTTTTGCCGTTTGATATTACGTGCAGCTGGGAGGTCTGTGGTGGACCAATGTCCTGAACTTGGCTCTCTCATCTCAGAGCCACAGGCCTGGCGCCCAGCCAGAGCACCAAGACCCTGTCATCCACACGGCTCAGAATAAAAGTGAGAAAGAAAGGAAGAAAGAAAGGGAGAAAGAAAGGAAGAAAGAAAGGGAGAAAGAAAGGAAGGAAGGAAGGAAAGAAGAAAGAAAGAAAGGAGAAAAGAAAGTTATTAAAATTAAAAATAATTATTAAAAATTTAAGTAATAAAAAACAAGAGAGAAGAGTGTAACCAAACCAAAAAACAATCCACCAGTGATAACAAGTGCTAAAAACTATACTGAAAAACAAAACAAAACAAAACCCAAAACAGACAGAATCCTCAGACAAATTGTAAAAACAATGCTATACAGACAAAATCATACACAGAAGCATATACATACACACTCACAAAAAGAGAAAAAGGAAAAATATATATATATGTTGTTGCTCCCAAAGTCCACCACTTCAATTTGGGGCGATTTGTTGTCTATTCAGTGTTCCACAGATTCAGGGTACAGCAAGTTGATTGTGGAGATTTAATCCACTGCTCCTGAGGCTACTGGGAGAGATTTCCCTTTTTCTTCTTTGTTCACACGGCTCCGGAGTCTCAGCTTTGGATTTGGTCCCGCCTCTGAGTGTAGGTCGCCTGAGGGCGTCTGTTCCCGCTCAGACAGGATGGGGTTAAAGGAGCAGCTGATTCGGGGGCTCTGGCTCACTCTGGCCGGGGGGAAGGAGGGGTACGGAGTGCCGGGAGAGCCTGCGGCGGCAGAGGCCACCATGACGTTGCACCAGTCTGAGGCGCACCATGTGCTCTCCGGAGGAAGTTGTCCCTGGATCACGGGACCCTGGCTGTGGCAGGCTGCACAGGTTCTCAGGAGGGGAGGTGTGGATAGTGACCTGTGCTTGCACACAGGCTTCTTGGTGGCAGCAGCAGCAGCCTTAGCGTCTCATAACCATCTCTGGGGTCCGTGCTGATAGCCGTGGCTGGCGCCCGTCTCTGGAGCTCGATTAGGGGGCAGTCTTGATCCCCTCTCCTCGTGCATGGCGAAACAAAGAGGCAAGAAAAAGTCTCTTGTCTCTTCGGCAGCTCCAGACCTTTTCCCAGACTCCCTCCAGGCTAGCTGTGGCGCACTAGCCCCCTTCAGGCTGTGGTCACGCAGCCAACCCCAGTCCTCTCCCTGCTCTCCAAGCCTGAGCCTCAGCTCCCAGCCCCGCCCACCCTGGTGGGTGAGCAGACAAGCCTCTCGGGCTGGTGAGTGCCGGTCGGCACCGATCCTCTGTGCGGGAATCTCTCCGCTTTGCCTTCCGCGCCCCTGTTGCTGCGCTCTCCTCCGTGGCTCCAAAGCTTCCCTCTCCGCCACCCGCAGTCTCCGCCGGCGAAGTGTCTTCTAGTGTGTGAAAATTCCTTCACAACTCCCTCCCACCGGTGCAGGTCCCGTCCCTATCCTTTTGTCTCTGTTTTTTCTTTTTTCTTTTGCCCTACCGAGGTATGTGGGGAGTTCCCTGCCTTTTGGGAGGTCTGAGGTCTTCTGCCAGCGTTCAGGAGGTGTTCTGTAGGAGTTGTTCCACATGTAGATGTATTTCTGATGTATTTGTGGGGAGGAAGGTGATCTCCACGTCTTACTCTTCCACCATCTTGAAGCTCCTCCCCTATAGCCGTAATATAAATGCAAAATGCTCCCACTTCTGCCTTCTATAAACAAACCTGTTCTTGCCTCTGGCCCATTCATTGAAGCTTCCAAAGACCAACATCCAGTAAATAGTACTGAAATGAGTTTTATCCTTTACAAGGAGCTCAAAAATCTAAACGCAAAAAGAAATAATTTGACAAATTCTATTTAAGCTCCCACACATCTCCTAATTCCAGACATTATATGAGCATTGTGGAGATCTTTAAAGCTAATACACACAAACAAAAGGAGGATTTTATGGCTTCTGATTAGAATTAAAGGAAAATCTTTCTTGAAAAGATTTTATAATGGAAGGGAATGCTGTTCTCTGTTTTGTTCCCAGTTATTATTTAACATTGAGTACTGATGCTGAAGTGATATAAGAATTTATTTTCAACTATTTTTAGTTCTGAAGACTTACAACAAATAAAGAGACGACTCCATCTTTAATTTTTTAAAAGAAAACTGTGAGACTACACCATTTTAAACATTATTTTATAATCCTGGTGAATAAATTATCTACAGAAAAATGCCTAAGGCATCAGCTAGCTATATATTAGACTATGTTGGGAAATCTTGCCAAGTATGAACATGATGTTTTTCCCAGCCAAAATAGAAAGTTTACAGTAATTATTTTTGTTATTCATTTGGTCTCAAATAACTGAAGTAAAACTAGAATTTTTATCCATGGAGTGAATGCTAAAACGATTTAAGGTCTAGTAAAAAGTTGTGATAAAATGCGAAAAGAGGCATTTTCATGGCTACATTTTTAGTCTTTTTTTTTTTTAAACCTCCAGACCAATGTTTTCTGTTTTTTAATATATATTTTTACTCTCTTGGTTTTGAAAGTAAAAAAAAGTGATTTCATGTAATTAAATTACTAGTTGAACTGCAAATGATATGTGTTAAACAAAATTGCAAATGATATGTGTTAAACAAAATTGTTCATCACCTAGATTTCATCTAGGTGTTGTAAAAAGATTGTAATTTTTGAATGAAAAATTTTAATGAAATTTCTGTAAGGTATAGGGAGGAAGAAATTCTTTTGCTAGGTGAAGCCTATAAAATTAGAGAATTTTTTTTAGCTGATATTCAAAGGCTTACTTTGGGTCTGTAGGATAAAGTTTATGTACCTTAGCTTGTAATTGCCCACAGAGAGATGATATTTAAAATTTTGCTGTATAGCTTATAAAAGATATTTCCCTTCTCAAATTCAGCCACTTCTCTTCCACCAAAACGTTAGTTCAAAATAATCCACTATTTTTGCATTTACACACACAGACTCACATACATACATTGGAAAAATGTAAATGAGATCTTATCACACACATTTTGAGATATGATTACTGTTTTAAGAGTTTATCTTGGTGACTCTAATGTCAGTCTATATAGATAGACATCATTATTTACTAAGTACAACGTATTCCATAGAACTGACAAGGCATGATTTATTTAGTTACTCTCTGACAGAAATTAGATAGATTTGATTTATTTGCTTTAAAAAATACAGCAATGAGGGGCTTCCCCTTCCCCGGTGGTGCAGTGGTTGAGAGTCTGCCTGCTGATGCAGGGGACACGGGTTCGTGCCCCGGTCTGGGAGGATCCTGCGTGCCGCGGAGTGGCTGGGCCTGTGAGCCATGGCTGCTGAGCCTGCGTGTCCGGAGCCTGTGCTCTGCAACGGGAGAGGCCGCAGCAGTGAGAGGCCCGCGTATAAAAAAAAAAAAAAAATACAGCAATGAATTTATACATGTATCTTTGAGCAAATATGAATTTCCATAGGCTAAATATATAGAAGTAAAATTCATGCGTATGGTTTACAGAAATGTTAAATTTTGATAGTGACCAAAGTACCCTCTAAAAATGGTTTATGACTTCAAACTTCCACCAATGGCTTATGAAAGTAACTGTTTCTTCATACCCTCCCCCAAATGGGCATTATCAAATTTTTTTTTTTTTTTTTTTGCGGTACGCGGGCCTCTCACCGTTGTGGCCTCTCCCGTTGCAGAGCACAGGCTCCGCACGCGCAGGCTCAGCGGCCATGGCTCACGGGTCCAGTCGCTCGGCGGCACGTGGGATCCTCCCGGACCAGGGCACGAACCCATGTCCCCCGCATCGGCAGGCATGCTCTCAACCACTGCGCCACCAGGGAAGCCCGGCACTATCAAATTTTAAAAGTGTTTATAACCTGAGTAAAAATTACATAGTGATATTGTTTTAGTTTCAATTTTTCTGATAGCTATGAAGGTTTAGCATAATTATATATATATATATATATGTAGTGTACAGTGTTTTTTCCTATGAATTCTTTCCTTGTATCTTTTATCCAACATCTTATAAGAGGATTGCTTCTTCTTAATAGCATGGGAACTCTTTATATACAATGATAATTACTACTTGTTTCTTAAACGTTTTGCAAATATTTTCTCTCTGTATTGTCTTTTATTTTTATTATTGTGTTGTTGTTGTTTTTGTTCATAATGATCTTTGCCACCAAGAAGTTTTAAGATTTTTATACAGTTGATCCGTTAATCATTTTCATTAGTGTGAGGCCTTCTCATTCCTTAAGATTAAAAGTCATTATTCTATTTTAAAATTTTAATAGTTTTATTTACATTACCACTTTAATTATTCTATAATTGTTTTGTGTATAGTGTTCCAATTTAATCTAAATTTAAAGGGCTAATTGCACTTTTTTAAAGACGTTTTATCAAGTCAGCTTTCTTTAATTGTGCATGCAAAAATCAGTTTTGGAACGTCAAAAAGTTCCATCCTGGCCATTTTGGGGTTAGACAAGTACTTGCAAGTATTAGCTCCATACCAATTGTAGAAGCCAGCTAGAGTTCCTGTGGGTGGCTGCCTCTCTGGGAGCTGGTAGGCTTTAGAAGCGCCGTTTCCCACTTTCTTCTAGCTTTGTTTTATTAAAAAGTACACGTCAGATTGAGGCTAGGGGGCTCAAAGGGCCTATGCTTGGTGCCGAACACAAGTCCAAGGTAGATCCCAGGTGACCTCAGGTGGGTTTTTCTGAAATCCTGCCAACTATGCCAAGTAATGTTGGTGAAAATAATCAATAAACAATAGCGACCTCTGAGTCCAGTGCAGTTTCCGGCTGTAGCTCCGGCCTCCTCTCCCGGTCTTTCCCCTTGGGAGCCTCAGGCACTTTCTAAAATCTCGCTATTTAAATAATACAACCTTTCTCTGCTAATTTAAATTTCCATTTTCTCTTATACATTATTACACATACACACATGTTCACTCACCCACACTTCTGGACTCTCCATTTTGTTCTGTTGACCTACCTGTCTATTCCTGTGCTAATATACTGCTTGCATTTTCAGAGTTTTAAAGTATGTTGTGATATCTGTTATGGCAGGTCATCTCAATTGTCCCACATAGACTCGTCTAGTTCCATGAAAATCCTGTTATGAAATTGGTTGGGATCATATTGAATTTATAATTATTTTATGGAAAATTATTGTCTCTACAATGTTGAGCTTAGTGGCTCCTAGTTATACAATCATCCTTATGTTTAAAATTCCCCCTTCACCTGTCTATGGACAATATTTCTATTTAGGTTGCTTACAGACCATGGGAAATGTGTGCAACATGCTGCTGGGTTGGCCACTAGCTTTCTTCTGGGCATGAAGCTACCTGGAGTAATGCCCTGCCTCTTTCATCTCAGTGCTCATAATCCTGGATTTAACTTGCATGCAAATGCCACTGTCCTCTTTAGTTCTCCCAACACTCACCTGCTGCTTTCTCCAGGGCCAAATGTGACATTCTGCACCTATTGATTCTGGCTCTGAAGATCTTTCAACCACTCCTAGCTCCACAGCAGTTTTCACCTCTGTGTTTAAAATTGTGCTTTCCTCTGGTTTTGATTTTCTGATGTAATCCCATTGACTTTTTATTATTCAGGAATTCCTTCCATTTCTTGTTTCTCAACAATGTTTTGAATTAAAAAATATTCTTCCACAGTTTTGATAATTTTCAGTGGAATGGTGGTTACCTTTCTTGCACATTCTCAGTAAGTTATTTAAAATATTTTCTGGAAGAAAGCAATTAACAGGGCCCCTCGTGAGATTCAGTTTCTGTATTTGTAAAGCAAGGATGATGATAACCTCTTTTATGGGGCTATTTTGGGGATTAAGTGAGACACACATGTATCTTAAACTCTTACCATAAAATACATTCAATATATATCAAAGAATCTTATTTTTCTTTAATCTTAACAAAAACTCAACCTCATGAAAAAAATTCTGACTGAAGGGTTGTGAAAGGTGCAAAATAGGTCATCTTTTGAAAGCATCTGCAGCAACTGAAACTTCTTGGTAAAATCTGCTAATAGAAACACCACAGGCAGAATAATGGGAAACTGAAATTTGCTAAGTTTTCCAAATGTGTTTGGCTCCATAGCTATAATGTATTAGCAGCAAGAAAATTTCATGAGAAAAATGATATTGGGATATTCCCAAGAAATGATAGTGACACTGTACTGTCAAGCTTCTTTTCTGTTGTGTAACTACTGTAGTAGCAATTCATTACCTTAATGACATCTCAGTGAAGGTAGGTTCCAAAACAGCAGCAGTGAAAGCATCATCATAGAAAAAGCCATGAAACATCAAAGTCACCTCAATATGATAATATCATAGTGGCACCTTTTAAAGCACTGATGGTTGGTTGTTCTAATTAACATCTAGTTTGAAAAAGTAATCATCTGTCCTATTTGTAATCATAAGCAGTTATTGCATGAGCTCTGTCAAAAGTCAAAATGAAAAGTTTACAAGTACAGGTAGCTTTTTGCTTATTTATCAGTTTTTAATTCAAATCTGAATGCATGTAAAAAGTAGAGGCTTATATCAGGTAATAATATGGCCATTGCCAATGAGAAATAGAAAAGGTGAGTGATGGCCCCTGAATAGTGTGGCAAGTCAGGGTAAAGCACAGATCTCTGATGAATTTTTCTGGTGTTTAGACTAGCATTTTCCTCTTTTCCTTTTTTGATGTACATGAAGGGCATTTGCTCTGATGCTAAATTTTGTACATTCTTTCATAATGTAGTTGGCATCCAAATCAAAACATAAATAAATAAAGCAAAAAAAGAGAAGTACTGTATGTATCTGGAAATGTCTACAGTGAATTTGAAATTTCAAGGACAACATGGAGGTACCAGTGATTCATGAAACAGAAATGTTAGCCAACCCTGATGTAATATTTTATATGAAGGGCTTTTCACTTACAAAGGTCTTAGTATTTAACAAAATTAAATATCCAAAGACATCCATTTCACCCTGCACAGACTAATGATGTGCAAATCGGATTGGATGGCTCTGAGAAGTCATTCAACATACAGCAAGTGTTTATAGCAACTGAGCTAAGCGGATAAAAAAGACCCTGTTCTTTTGTGACTACAGGGGAAGGCTCTACACAGGTGGCCACAGGCGTCCAGCTAAGTTGACTCTGTCTAGGACTCCAGGCTGTGGGGACGTGACCATGGCCAGCTATATTTGCTAACTACACATTAAAAGTTATGAAATGTTTATTTTTGGCTTCTCAGGCTGGGGAAAGTTAAAGATCATATCTGTAACTAAATAGGCTTCTGAGCCCTCTGTACTTCAGGCCTTCTCTGTAACCTTAGTCTGTACAAACAAACTTAGATTTATCCCTTTTATAAGAGAGAAGAGATTATCATTCCTTATCAGTAGGCTACCACAAGTACTGAATTATATACAGCTGCTAACATCAGAATTATTTTTAGCCTTATGCTTTGTGAGACTAATGTTGTAGAGGACCAGCACTACCATCTGTCTGCCTCTTAGAGACCAAAATCTTACTTGCTTCTGTTGGAAGAGTTCTTTTGCCTTGAGAAAAGAGCTTACTAGTACTATACAAGAAACTACTGATGTCAAGTCTTTAAATTTTGTTAAGGAGCCCACTCCGTACAACCCATTCCATGTCCCTATAATGTGGAGCACCGGCAAGCTATGCAGATATACAACTTTGGTCATATAGGTTCATCTGGTCCTAAAAAGAGACATTTTGAATTAACACTTTCTTCCCCAAAGTATTTAACACATTGGTTTTTAGAGTTTTTAGTTCTGTTCTGGACTCTATTCCCAAGGCCAGATTAAATTAGACTATACATATGAAAAAAATCTCATTAGCCTGAATTTATGGAAAAGAGAAGAATAACACACTGAGAAGTATGGATTATTTTAAGTGAAATGCAATTTTAATGCATTCAGGTACATCTGGCAAGGAGAAGTAGGCTAACAATGTTTACCTATGCACACTTTCATGAATGAATAAGAATGCACTGTAATTTCCGCATAATTCTGTGTTTTTGACATTCCTGCAAAAGTTATGGTAGAGCACAAAATTTTCTGACAGCTAAAACAAAAAATGAAAACCATTTGAATATGTAGTGCTATTTGTCAGATAAGAGAAATACACAATTTTCTGAACAGGGACAGCATTTTTACTGACATTGAACTGAAGGTCAAGTTATTGCTCTTTATATATTTACTAGACCAAATTAGTTAATTAATTAATTATCTTCTTTTATTGAGCACCTACTACATGGTCAGGCACTGTGCTAGGTATTGAGGTTTATAGACAAATAAGACAATGTCCATGTACTCCAGGAGCTAACAGTCTACACATAGAAGATGGTGCATAAACATTTTATAAAAGTGCAACTTTATTCAAGTGGTTGTATTTTCCTTATAAATATGGGGACATAATATTAAATCCTAATTGATGTGTGTTATTCCTTGGATACTTGAGACAGTACTTTCAGGACCACACATTTAATCCAGAGCATAGAGAATTGAGAGCAACAAAAGCTTAACAGGTCTACTGCATTGTCTTTCTCAAATATCAGATATATGAAATGAGCCTTTGGCCAATTTTAACTTTCTTGTGAAACTTTTAAGAGTGTAATTGGAGTTTTGTTTGTTTGTTTTTTTTTCCCAAGACATGTGGCCACTCACCATTTGCTCTTCCTGGAAATCCAGGGGGCTAGCAGAAAGAGCTGATATTTTCCTCCCATAAGATCTCTGAATCTGTTTGAACTCTTTGGCGTGCACTTGGTTGGCCATAGAGCACAGAGAAGGTGATTTGGGATAACTCAGTGATATATATGTTTGTTGATGTCAAGAAGCCACAGCTTATTCACAATATATTCCTATCACATAATACACTGCCTAACTTTTTGGCCAACCCAATAAATGGAATCAAATCATTTTTTAAGTTAGCAGCCATTCATTCTTTTTCATTGCTGGGTAGTGTTCCATTGTATGAGTATATATTTTTTATTGTACTATTTATAGACATTTGGGCCATTTCCAGGTTTTAGCTGTTAGGAACACAGCTGCTAAAAACAATTTTGTACCTGTCTTTTCAAGGGCATAAAGATTCATTTCTTGGCTAAAAAACTAGAAGTTAACCTCATCTTCATATAGATATAGATATATAGATATACACACATAATTCTTAATTCCATGTGGTCCTTAGCACATTCTAGATGATCATTAAATGACTGAAGATAAATTATTAACTAATCATGTACTGTGAGATTATCTCAAACTTATTAAAAATATTGGAGAACAAAAAATAAAAATACACTGCCTGGTACACAGTGTTTAATAAATGTTTGTTGAACTAAAATAAAATCAGAAGTAGAAGTTAGCACAGTATAGGAATTCCACATTGAAAGTTCAAATAACTCAATTGTTTTAGTACTAGGATACAAAGATTAATACTCAGAAATCCTACTCACAAGAAATTTGCAACACTTTTTGGGAGATGGACATTAGTCACTACAGTTGGGTATGTACTGAGGACCAGAGAAGCACAGAAGAAATTATAATTATAATTGATTTTGCTTTAGTAGGTTGGGGAAGGCTTTATACTCTTAAACGAGGTAACATTTGGTTTGTATCTTTAAGAATGAGAAGACGTTAATCAGGCAGAGGAAAATGGAAACGTAATTAGTGCTGTTTCAGGTATACTATTGCTGTATAACAAAACACACTGAAAGTTAGCTTAAAACAATGATAATCATTTATTTTGCTTATGAATCTGCAATATGAGCAGGGCTTGAGAGGGACAGCTTATTTCTATTCAATGTGGCTTCAACTGGGTGGCTTGTCAATTTGGTGACTGGTTGTTGATTGGCAGATCAACAAGAGCCAACAGCTGGAGTCTTCTCTACAAAACTGCTTGGGCTTTCTCACAGCATGGCAGCTGGGATTCAAGAGCAAACATTCTAAGAGATAGGAAGTGGAAATCTCTTAAGTCCTGGGCCCACAAACTGGTACAGCTTCCTTTTACTGCCTGCCAAAAATCAAGGAGCGGGAAATAGACTCCCAGAAGTTTTGTAGTCATCCTTAATCCACCACATCTGCAGATAAAATGCTATCATCAATATCCTACCAAATGCACAATTTGGTTAGAGAAGGTAGTGAAAGCAGTTGTGACAAGTGGAAGAGTAAGAAGGTGATAATGGGAAGATGATTGGGGGGGGACACATTTAAGCAGATTGTGAAGAGCCTTTCATGCTGTATTCTGAGTTTTATGCCCAGAATTGTCCTGATCATTTCTGTGTTTTGAAAGATCAATTGGGTAGCTGTGTGCAGGACTGATAAGAGGAAAGTGGAATTGCAAACAGCATAAATGGGCAGGAGCTCTTTAATAGTTTAGGAGAAAAGTGATAAACTTGAGCATAAATGAGAATAGGGGACCAGGAAAAAAGATGGAGTCCAGTGAAATTTCAGATATAGATATAAAAGAAACTGGTTTCTAAATGGATGTTTAATTAAGAGACAAAGAGAATCAGGGTGGCACTAAAGTTTCCACCTTGAAAAGTGGGAGAAAATACAGAAAGGGATAAAGAGGTATAAACTTCCAGTTATAAGATAAATAAGCCGTGGGGATGTAATATACACATAGGGAATATAGTCAATAATATTGTATCACCTTTGTATAGTGATGGGTGGTAACTGGTCTTATTGGGGTGATCATTTCATAATGTATAAAAATATCAAATCACTCTATTGTACATCTGAAACTAATGTAATATTGTATGTTAATTATAACTCAGAAAAGAAAAAAAATGAACAAAATATATAGGAGAGAAGGTAAAATATTTTAATGATCAATAAATGCTGTATAAGAATTCAGAACACCAAAAGAGAATCACGTTTGGGAAAAGAGAGACAAGATGATCAGTTTAATTTAAGACATGCTTGACTTAAGATACACCTAGCATTATTAGGCTAAAAAGTTTAATAAGCAAGTGGTTGTATGAGTAAAGAAATCAAAAGAATAATTAGGTGTGAAACATCTAAATTTGTAGTTATCAAGCTTTGAGTGCTAGTTGAAACTAGAAGAATACATGAGATCAACAAGAAAGAAAATATTTTTTGAGAAAAAAGAAACTTAAAATACATTTATTTATTTATTTATTTTTGGCTGCGTTGGGTCGTTGGGTCTTCATTGCTGTGCGCGGGCTTTCTCTAGTTGCCGAGAGCCGAGGCCACTCTTTGTTGCGGTGTGTGGGCTTCTCTTGCTGCGGAGCACGAGCTCTAGGTGAGTGGGCTTCAGTAGTTGTAGCGTGTGGGCTCAGTAGTTGTGGCTCACGGGCTCTAGAATGCAGGCTCAGTAGTTGTGGCACACGGGCTTAGTTGCTCTGCCCCATGTGGGATCTTCCTGGACCAGGGCTCGAACCCGTGTCCCCTGCATTGGCAGGCAGATTCTTAACCACTGCACCACCAAGGAAGTCCCCCCAAAAAAGAAATTTGAAAGCAGAATCTGGGCAACAGAAAGACTTAAGCATAATAAGACTGAAAGAAATGGAAAAGGCAGTAGAGGTAGGGTAAATGCCTTCCTTATTGATCCCATGAATCAGAAAGACCAAACGTAATCATATCTGGGTCACAAAGCTGTTGGGTTAACAATATAGTTTTACTCAAACTAATTTTTATGATCCATATATTTGTTCAGGGTTACACAAATGAGAAGGTAGGAATATAATTTGAATATAATGTTTCCCAACATTATACATTTGCAGAAATTTTAAAGAAGGTGGTGCTCAGCGGTTGCAAATGCAGGAACTTTAAAAAAATTCTAAAGTTATAATAGCTTTCAAAAAGATTGGAAAATAGAGTCTAAAGTTTCTTTGTATAGTATATGTGTAGAATAGCCCTCTTCCTTAAAACCATCCTTTCATCTTTAGCTATCAGGATCACTTATTTGGCTATGAAGTCACTGACTCATCCAATACCTAGGATCCTAGCACAGCAGGGTAAGTACAATGTGCCCAGCCAAAAATTCAGGAAAGAATATTACTTAAGTTGGTTAGGGGCTTTCTCTAAACTGTACCATAATTCTTAGATTATAAACTTACATTTGAATACTATTTGCTTTGAATATTAATAATGAAGGCATCTCAAGATCTCCTTTAGTTTTTCTTTGCATATCTCTTGTGGCGAAATTTGGAAAACACAATTTACACTTTGTCCCCTGTGAGCCATAGAAAGAAAAGTCGGCTGGTAAACTCCCAAGAAAAATGTGAATGACTTTTGTCAGAACCTCTTGGTCCTGTACTACAACCACTGGAAGCTTCCTTTACTATGCATAGAACTCATCTGAATCAGTGTCAGTGGGTCTATGCCCTGCTATGGGCAGTGGCTGGAAGTGGCTAGGCATCAGTGTAATTCTCAAAAGATGGTGTTACACAGACACATTTCCCTGACCCAACATTAGGACGCTGTGTAGCAACAACTAGAAGAATCAGCAGGGGCCATTGCTGCAAGCAACTCTTTAAAAGTGAGAAAAGGACATATATGGAACTGATGGCTTGAGTGACATGAATAGTTAAAGGAAGTAAGGAATACTGCACCTTTGAAGTCTAAGAACTGCTGTTGGCTTGGGCGAGCGCTAGCGCTTGGGCGAGCGTTAGCAGCAGTGAAGAGAATGCCAGACTTCAAGGTTTCTATCCATTTATAGTTCCATTCCAAGGAAGTACATTATCAACTCTTAAAATGAATACTTATTAAAAGTTATACCTTAGTTCTAGTAGGCACTCATCAATATATTACTTCCTATCAGTTTTACAGTTTTTCTGTGATGATATTCATTGTCTTTCTCATTTTATCAATGAGGAATCTAAGACTCTTTGAAGTTAATTAATTTGCCCAAGACTACCAAATTGGGACAAGGTTTAAGCCAAATCTCTTTCACTCCAGGGTCTATGTTCTTCCACTATACAATGATGTCTCTCTAAAATCTTTTATCCTATACTCCTAACAGAAAGGGATAACATTTTTTGAGATATAATTTACATACCATAGAAATCACCCATTTTGGGTGTGCAATTCAATGATTTGTTAAAAGTGTATTTACAGAGTTGTGCAAATACATCATAGTCTATTTGGTGCATTTAGTGCAAGAAAATATTTAGAATTCTTTGTGCTTTGCATATGGTAAATACTTAATGACTAATTTTGAGTAAGTAAATGAAAGATAGGGTAGGGAGGCAGACTTCAAATGGGACCAGCTTCAGATGTTTTGAATCAGGACCTCATATTTTCTTGAGGGGGAGTCATCTGGGATAAGGTTACACTAGCATATATATGTAAAGTCACAGTCTTCTGCTTTATTTGACCTAAACTTTCATTGCCCCTTGAATCATGTATTTAATCACTCTTTGGAGATGAATAAGGTTGAAAATATCTCATATTTTGCTTCTGCATTTCCTCAAATTATTATTTTTCTGACAGCCTGAAGAACTATATATAAGACAGTAAACATTGAAGAACATGGATTTAACAACTAACTAGAAACTTCAGAGCAATAATGCCCCCATTCCACCAGATCTTTAAATGCCTGTTTAAAGAAACTGATTTATTTTCTCTGAGCCACTTTTTTTTCTCATCCATAAAGTGCTGTTGTAACAGTTTACCACATGGAGACATTGTGTTCATACAGGGTTTTTCCTTTAGATGTGGTCTATTTTTCCAAAGGACACAGTGCAACGTGGTAGATGGAACATGGTACTAGTTGTGTGACTTTGGGATAGATAATCAACTTTCTAAGCTTCTGTTTTGCATAAATAAAATGAATGTCATTCTGAGGCTTAAGGAGTTAATGTAGGTGACCCACCTGCTTTGGTACTTGGCAGATAGTAAGTCCTCAATAAATATTCCTGAATGAATGATTGGATGAATGGATAACTAAGTGAGGAATTTCTCTGACTCAGTGAGTTCTCGTAATTATCTTCCTGCCCATGACAACAAGGGATTGTGCTACTGAGAGAGGACTGATAGCCTAGGGGAGGAAGCAAAATGGCTTAGTAGAATTGGATTGGTTAGAGAGGGAGGTCAGTAAGTGGAAAAGACAGAGCTGGAGAGACCTGGTTCCACATTCTGATTCTCTGTGAAATGTGAGGATTCATGCACTTTACTTAACCTTACAATATTTAGGCCTTAGTTTATTTCTTTTCAAAGTAGAGATGATACTCCCTATATGGTTGGGTTGGGGAGAAAAGTTTTTTCTTTTATGAATTTATTTAATTTATTTATTTATTTTTGGCTGTGTTGGGTCTTCTTTGCTGAGTGCGAGCTTTCTCCAGTTGTGGCGAGCTGGGGCCACTCTCTGTTGCGGTGTGCGGGCCTCTCATGGCGGTGGCTTCTCCTGTTGCGGAGCAAGGGCTCTAGGCACGTGGGCTTAAGCAGTTGCAGCACGTGGGCTCTAGAGCACAGGCTCAGCAGTTGTGGCGCACTGGCCTAGTTGCTCCATGGCATGTGGGATCTTCCTGGACCAGGGATCGAACCCGTGTCCCCTGCATTGGCAGGTGGATTCTCAACCACTACACCACCAGGGAAGCACCAGGGGGAATATTAAATAAGGTAATAAATAGAAAACATCTGCCACAAAGTTTAGCTAATTGTCGTATTCAGTAAGTGTGAGTTTCTTTTCTCTCTGCCCTCTCCTTTTTTCATGTACTAACACACATGATTTGTAGACGCTTTGTTACTTTAAAATTAGGAGAGAGGTATGTATGACTTTGTGATATGCAGGAAAGCATTTGGAGTTTGAAGGGTTTGTTACATTGTGGGTAAACATGGGGACAGGGGTGCGGCTGGGTGTTGAATTTGCAAACACTTGTGACTTCAGGTAAGTTACCCTCTCAGAGCATTACTTTTCTCCTAAAATAGGAAAGTTAAGAGTATCCAGTTGATAAAGTTGTTGTGAGGATTAAATAAAATGCTGCATTGAAAATAATTTTACAATCTTCTTGGAACTTAGTTAGGCCTTCAATAAATATTAACTATTAGCTGTTACTTCTGTTCCCCAAGTTGGATTCCCATTTTTGAACTGAACTCTCAGAGCTGGAAATGGCTGTATCAAGAATAAAGTGACATGGGACACAAACATTTAACCAGACTGGAAATAACCACTAAATTATAAATCAGTGGTGCATAATATTAAGGATCTTACTAGAAGTCTTTTAGTTAAGGCTGGGAAATCTAACTTATGAGTTGTAGTTAACTCGGGTTAGTTTTGACATTGTGTTCGAGACAGATGAATGTTGGTTCACACCCTGGTCCCTGGTACATAGAGGGTAAGGAGAGACAAAGAAAGAGGAAAACCACTCCAGATTGGTCGGTGGCACTTTTAATAAGCAAGGGAATTTACACATGAGGATTTTCTCGGGCCACAAGATGAGTAGATCTTTGCATCTGCCTGCCAGAATCTTAAAAGTTTATTATAGAGACCTTAACTGAGTTAAGTCACTTATACCATCCTGAAGGTCTCAACAACACATTACTCTCTTAAGGCTGTGTCCTCAAAAATAATTCCTACTGTGGGAACTGTGGGCAGAACGTAAGTTTCAAGGACAGGGGAGGGGGTGAGGAGCCTCTGATTGTTCGTGTCCAGCCTGGGGATTAAACAGCAGTCACATCCTCTTGATGACTTTCTTCAACAATGAAAGCAGCCAACATTTATGTATTTATTTAAATTTCTCTCCATTCTTCATAGTCAACAAAATTAATTATTCTTTCTTTTTCTTTTATTGTTCATTTATATTTTAACAGCTTTATTGTGATATAGTTAATATATAACTGCACATATTTAACGTGTCAATTTAATGAGTTTGGACATATGTGATACTATCACCATAATCAAGGTAATAGACATATCCAACACCTCTTAAAGTTTCTTTGTGTCCCTTTGTTCTTGTTTTTGTGTTAAGAACATTTAACCAGATCTACCCGCTTGATAAATTTTGAAGGGCACAGTACTGTATTGTTAACAATTGGCACCATGCTGTACAGCAGATCTTTAGAACTTATTCATCTTGCATAACTGAAACTTTATACCATTAAACAAGAACTCTCCATTTTTCCCACCTTCCACCCCTGGCAATCACTATTGTATTCTCTGCTTCTATGAGTTTGAGTATTTCAGATACTTCATATAAGTGGAATCATGCTATATTTGTCCTTCTGTGACTGACTTATTTCTCTTACCATAATGTCCTCCAGGTTCATCCATGTTGTTGCAAATGGCAGGATTTTCTACTTTTTTAAGGCAGAATAATATTCTACTGTGTGTATATACTATATTTTCTTTACCTATTCACCCAGACACTTGGGTTGTTCCCATATCTGGGCTGTTGTAAATAATGCTGTAATAAACATGGGAGTGAAGATATCTCTTTGAGATCCAGATTTCAATTCATTTGGATATATACCCAGAAATAGGATGACTGGGTCATATGGCAGTTCTATTTTTAGTTTTTTGAGGAATCTCCATACTGTTTTCCATAGAGGCTGCACCATTTTAATTTCCCACCATCTGTGTACAAGGGTTCATACCAGGTGTCAGGTTATATCTCACTGTAGTTTTGGCTTGCATTTCTCTGGTAATTAATAATGTTGAGCAACTTTTTTTTTTAATATAGCAGGTTTTTATTAGTTATCTATTTTATACATATTAGTGTATATATGTCAAAACTTTTCTTATACCTGTTAGATATTTGTATGTCTTCTTTGGAGAAATGTCTGTTCAAGTCCTCTGCCCATTTTTTAAAATTATGTATTTATTTATTTTTGGCTGCGTTGGGTCTTCGTTGCTGCATGCGGGCTTTCTCTAGTTGGCGGCGAGCGGGGACTACTCTTCCTTGCGGTGCACAGGCCTCTCATGGCAGTGGCTTCTCTTGTTGTGGAGCATGGGCTCTAGGTGCAAAGGCTCAGTAGTTTTGGTACACAGGCTTCAGTAGTTGCGGCACACAGGCTCAGTAGTTGTCTTGCACGGGCTTAGTTGCTCTGCGGCATGTGGGATCTTCCCGGACCAGGGCTCGAACATGTGTTCCCTGCATTGGCAGGCAGATTCTTAACCACTGCACCACCAGGAAAGCCCTGCCCATTTTTAAATTGGGTTATTTGTGGGGTTTTTTGTTTTTTGGGTTTTTTTGCTATTGAGTTGTGTGAGTTCCTGACGTGTTTTGGAAATTAACCCCTTATCAGGTGTATTTTTCACAAATACTTTCTCCCATTTCAAAGGCTCATTTTCATTCTGGTGATTGTTTTCTTTGCTGTGAAGAAGCTTTTTAGTTATTGTTCATTTATTGTGAGGAGTAATTTAGTTCCTGAACCAAGGGATTGCCCAATGCCATGGCGCATTACCCTTGCATAATTTTAAGTGGCAGTGTTCAGAGATAGCATTTTCTCTTAAGTTGTGTTATCTAAGATACTGACTTTATATTGAAGGCATGGCAGTAACTAAATGATGGAAAGTCCAAAGCAGTGATGATCACATATCCATGCCCCATGTGAAAAGGCTTTGTTTTAAAAAAGGGGAAAGGGGTTAAATCTCTACAAAATGTAGGGAGATGTATTCTTTCCTCAGAGTATTTCCATACCGGCAAACCAGCACTCTGAAGTCCAAGTTGTCAAGAAGCCTATGTCTCTTGTAAAGTGGGAAGAAACCACTCCACAATCCTGCTATTCTCTAAGCTTAATGAAATGCTAGCAGGCTGCCCTGCTGTTCCCCGTATCTTATATTTCCAGGCCTTGCCACCTGTGCAACAAAAGCAAGCAATCTATTTAGAAGAGTGTTTTTCATTCTCTTAACTCTGAAGGTCTTTATTCTCAGCACGAGATTATTGCAACAACTTAACAAGCCGTGTTTTCTCCCCCTATTTTCCTTTCTTTTCTTTTTTGCACCTATGTCCTTTTAAGTCCATTCAGGCCTTAGGGAAACATTTAGTACTTAAGCTTTGGTTTTTCAAGCTCAATCGGGTAGAAAATCTAACACAGAATGTGTGCACAAATGATAGCTCTGCACAATAGAGACGAACAAATAGCACAAAGAGAAAAGAAGAATATGAGTGTTCAGGGAGCAGGACTGCACTTGAATTCAATTTCCCAACAGCAGACCTGATGCTTTCTCCCAAGATTCCCAGGTTTCAAATTGGTCATATATTGAGGGCCAGTTACCTGGACAATGGGGGGAAATGGCAGTCGATAATTATGATCTTGGTTTCTAGGTTGTTAGGAGACTAATATTAATCCTGAAATTGTATGAGGAATGTGTTCATCTGGCCATAATTGTAAAGTCTTGAAAGCATTTACTAGCAATGCTAATTTAACTCAAATCACCCCAGGGGAGTATTTCTGTGCTAGTGGGGTTGCCAATTTATTTGTTAACTCAGGACAGTTTCTCCAGAACAGAAATAGCCACAGGAAACTCACAAAAAGATACAGGTATATATTTTCATTTTCTATCAGGTGAACAATTCAGTATAAAGATTATCAGAGCACATTTTGTTCTTTGAAAAACGAAGTGCCTGTGTTGGCTGGCTGGCAATTGATTGCGAATGTTACTGAATTACACAGAATTAAAATCATTGTAAGGTATTAACACCAGGAGATAATAATGCTGTTTACAGAAAACACATTCAATTTGAATAAATGCATCAAAATGTCTTTCACAGTGAAATATCTGTGTAAAAGAATTTTCATCCTACTCTCTCAATTTCCCTCAAAATTAAAGCATAGATTATAGGTGCCTTGTTTGTGCTTGTTTTTGTTTGGTGAGAGAAAAGAAGATTGAAAATCCCAAGAAGATTCCAAAAGTGTTACATCTTTAGAAACAAGACAAAAGAACCATGAGCATTTGCTTACACTTGCCTTTTAGGATTATTTTGTTGTTCACAATGAAGATTATTCTTTTGTTCCTTCTTTTTTCTTCAATTGCTTACTTATTTCATCGTAGTTGTCTGATAGGAAAAGGCAAATTTCTGAACTTTTGGAAATAAAGTTCATAAATTTTATTTTTTAGACAACGTATTTTAAAGTTGTGTAGAGAATAGTATGAAACTAGGTAATTTCATTGATTCATGGGGCCAACTCTGTTGTACATATAATTGTGTATGGGAATAATGTTCCCACAAATTTTATAGCTCTTGGATTGGAAGGGAAGTGTAGAAATATTCTCAAAAAAGAGGCTTCTTTGTTACCACATCCAAGCGTATACCGCTCGCCACATTACATGCCAATAAATCAAGAGACCAGTTGTTGGGGCAAGGAATAGTGACTTTATTTGGAAGGCCAGCAGACTGCTAAGATGGTAGACTAGTGTCCCAAAGAACAATTTTGCCTGGGTTTGGATGCTAGCTTCTTTTATAGAACAAACAGGGGGAGGTGAGGAGATAAAGTAAAAAAGGTGATAAATTGTTGCAAATATTTCCTGTTTCTGGCCATACTTCAGAGGGGGATGTGTTAATTTCTTCTTTCCTGCAGCCATTCACAGGTGGGCCTGGTCAGATGTTTACTGTGAACTTAAACAAAGGTATTTTAGTTTAACATTCATTGAATGGGAGGCAGGGTTCCTGGAGATGGGCCATTATGTATACTTTAAGGTATAGGCAACAATCCATTTAGAGATTAACTTGTAGCAAAAGCAATAGAATATAAAGTTTAAAGTAAAAGATACAGATCCAATATGGAGTCTGATTTGTTCTTCCCTATTACAGCTTTATCTATTGACAAGATTATAATATTGTTTGTCTCTACCACCGATGATAATGATTTGGCATCTTAACATTAAGCAAATACCAGGAATAATGGGGATAGAATACAGTATTCATATAACCACTAAAATAAATGATCCAAAAAAAAGAACTCTTTCCCCACAGAGTGTTTTAAACATGTATACACACACGCATGTACATACATAAATATAAACACAATGTATATTAATGTATATATGTAAATTTACATACATATATAAATATATATCTCTATGTTAACAAAGTTGTCAAATAATTTTTGTATGTTGAGAGCTGAATGGTTGTATAGCAGGTTTGCTTGAAGATTTCAATAGTTGTCCTGTTTATGGAATAAGTATTCATAAAAGTACCTGGGAAGATAGAATTGGCCCAATCTCTTAGATGTGGTTCATTCATGTTATAGCTGGATCCTACTCTGAACAAGTTGGTATTTCTAGAAGACTATGTAAGGAGTAGCTGTAATCACACGTGCCTTTGTTATTAAATAATTCATCACACTGCTTATGGTCAATACTCCAAGTTGTAAGTATAAGAAGCAATTAGATATTCACTAAGATAATTGTTGTTGGCTATTGTGTTGTATATATTTTGGATATTAACCTCTTATCAGATATATAATTTGTAAATATTTTCTCCCATTCCTTAGGATTGCCATAGGTTGCTTTTGCCCTCTGTTGATTGTTTATTTTGCTGTGCAGAAGCATTTTAGTTTTGTGTAGTCCCAGTTTTTTATTTTTGCCTTTTGTGCTTTTGGTGTCCAAGACCAATGTAAAGGATCATTTCCCCTTAAGTTTCTCCTAGGAGTTTTACAGTTTCAGTTTCAGATCTTACATTTAAGTCTTTAATCCATTTTTAGTTAACTTTTGTGAGTGGTGTAAGATAGGGGTCTAGTTTTATTCTTTTGCATGTGGATATCCAGTTATCCCAGCATGATTTATCGAAAGGACTCTCTTTTCTTGGCTCCCTTGTCAAATATTATTTAACCATATATGCATGAGTTTATTTCTGGCTCTTGATTCTGTTCCAATGGTCTACATGTCTATTTTTATGCCAGTACCATACTGCTTTGGTTATGATAGCTTTGTAGTATAGTTTGAAATCAGGACGTGTGATGCCTCTAGCTTTGTTCTTCTTTCTTAAGATTGCTTTGGGTATTTGGGGGCTTTGGTAGTTCCATACAAATTTTAAGGCTGCTTTTTCTATTTCTGTGAAAAATGCCATTGGAATTTTGATAAAGATTGCTTTGAATCTATAGATACCTTTGGGTAGTGTGGACATTTTAACGATATTATTTCTTGTGATTCATGAACATGGGATATTGTTCCATTTATTTGTGTCTTTTCTCAGTTTCTTTCTTTAGTGTCTTATAGTTTTCTTTGTACAGAGCTTTCATTTCCTTGGATAAACTTATACCTAAGTATTTTATTGTATTTGATGCTGTTGTGAATGGTATTGTTTTCCTTATTTCTTTTTTTTTTTTGATAACTCATTAGTGTATAGAAACACAACTGATTTTTATATGTTGATTTTGTATCCTTTACTGAATTCATTTGTTAGTTTTAACAGTTTTTTGTGGAGTCTTTAGGGTTTTCTGTATATAAGATTATGTCATCTGCAAACAGAGAAAATTTTACTTCTTCATTTTCGGTTCAGAGACCATTTATTTCTTTTCCTTGCCTAATTGCTCTGGTTAGGACTTCCAGTATTATGTTGAAGGTAAGGGGTGAAAGTGGACACCCTTGTCTTGATCATGTTCTTAAAGGAAAAGCTTTCAACTTACCATTGAATATGATGTCAGCTGTGGGTTTATCATATATGGACTTTACTGTGTTGAGGTATGTTCTCTCCATACCCAATTTGTTGATTTTTTATCATGAAAGAATGCTGTATTTTGTCAAATGCTCTTTCTGCATCTATTGAAATAATCATATGATTTTTATCCTTCATCTTGTTAATGTAGTATAACACATTTATTGATTCGTGTGTGTTGAACCATCCTTGCATCCTAGGAATAAATCCCATTTGATCAAGGTGTATGATCCTTTTAATGTGCTATTGAATTCAATTTGCTAGTATTTTCTTGAGAACTTTTGCATCTATATTCAGCAGGAATATTGGCCTGTAGTTTTCTTTTCTTTTAGTGTCCTTATATGGCTTTCATATCAGGGTAATGCTGGCCTTGTAAAATGAGTTTGGGAGTGTTCCCTAAGAGAGTTGATCTTAAGCATTCTCACCACGTACAAAGGACATTTATAATGAAGTGAAGTGATGGATATGTTAGTTAGCTTGATTGTTATAATCATTTCATAGTGTATACATATAGCAAAACCACATTGTACACCTTAAATATATAGAATTGTTGTCAAGTATACTTCAATAGAGCTGGATATAAATAATAAATAATTGTTAAATAAAAATTCAACATTAAGCATAAAATAAATCATGTTTAAAAATGGAAAATACATTATCTTGAAATTTCCAGACATATTAAATTAAATAAATGGTATTTTTTTTTCTTAAAAAAATGGAGATAGCAGTTTGAATCTGCATCTAGGATAACATAAAAAGCTATCATAACAATTTTGTGTAATTATGACTCATGTGCCTCTTCCAAGCTTGCTTGAACTGTGTTTCACGTGTCAGTGTATGTTATTAGCTGGTCATAAACACTAGAAATCTAAGAATTATATTCAACTGATTACTGCTTATGTCTAAGTCACCACTCCAAGTTTGCCATCCAGTGCTCCTAATTTTAACTCAAAAAAATTTTCACATTCGTTCCTGGCCTTTTCTGTTCCTCACTCTCACTGTCTTAGTTCAGTGTGTTATCTCAATGCATTGGCCTTTTAATCAGTCTCCTTATCTCTACTCTATTAAACTCCATCTTACAGTCAACACTGCTCCTAGAATAGCCATTCTAAAATACAGAATTAATTTTTTTGATTATCAACTTTGATGACTTCCCATTGTGCACAGAATCAGGTTGAAACCTGACTGAATACCAAGCTCCTGAATCCTGAAGGCTTGAGTACCAAGGCTTCCTTCCCATAGTCATCAACTACCAGGCCCTTCCATGGACATTACAATTCAGTTTTATTTCTCTGAACATAATTTTTAATTTCTTCTCTTTAGGCTTTGGATTTGCCTTTTATTTTTCCTGGATTGACTTTTCTTTTCTTCACTCAGAGAATTCAGACCCATCCTTCAAAACACTCTAAAACATTCACTCCATATAGATTGTCTTCATGATTCCCTCAGACAGAAGAACCAGTCAACTGGTTTCCTGGATTTAATTTATATGTCTTTATTTTAAGCTTTGTTTTTGAAAAAAATGTTTGCTACACCATAAGAATGAGCTCTTTGAGAGAAGGGACTAGGTTTTATTTTATTTATTTTTTTGCGGTACGTGGGCCTCTCACTGTTGTGGCCTCTCCCGTTGTGGAACACAGGCTCCGGACGCACAGGCTCAGCGGCCATGGCTCACGGGCCTAGCCACTCCACGGCATGTGGGATCTTTCTGGACCAGTGCATGAACCCGTGTCCCCTGCATCGGCAGGCGGACTCTCAACCACTGCACCACCAGGGAAGCCAGGTTTTATTTTTTAAAATGCCTCATTATGTAGCATAAAGCTTGACACGTGGTGAATGTTCAGTAAGCATTTGCTGGTTAGATGGGTGGGTGAATTAAAATCAATCAAAATTGTTAAGCACTAAATAAAGTTATAAAGTAAACAGCAGGACTTACACCCCTCGCTAAGCACATAGGAATTTTATGCTGCTTTGTAACCAGTCTTGGTATCATCCAAGTCTCTCATTTTTGGTGGAGAACTCAAGAGTCCAGAACTTTGATAGTTCTTTGTTCTCTAAAATTTAATGTCCTTGTTATTTAATGTTCTTGTGCCTTAGTTCACTCATCTATAAAATGTTTAATTATAGAGCCCACCTCATAACATTTTGGTAAAGGTGAAATGAATTAATGCATGTGAAGCAACCAAAATGATTTCTGACATGACACTCAAATGCATTTTATTAGTTTTTAATTATTATAATGATATCTTATTGTTTCAATTACCTAGGGTTTGTTGATCAGTGACTTGTGGGTCTTCAAATGCACCTCTACTGAAGTCTTAATGATTGAGAATAATATGGGGTTCTTTATTTCTTCATGAAAATATATGATTTTAAATAACTTTAATAGGACAATGTGAAAGAAATGGTTTATGTGTGAGAATTTTGAGCACTATGATGGCTTTTAGGTAAGATAACTGATTAGGTCTTTTTCCACCAAATCACAATTTCCAACTTTAAGTATTTATTAAAGAGTCTCTCTTCACCCTGTATGATGCTGCATACATACTGAGGGTTATGAGGGAAGAATGAAAGAAAAAGATAAGACTTTATTAACACGGTGGAAACAATTTTTAATCTAACAAATATAATGTATTTTGTGGAAGATTGGACTTTAAATACTATAGAAATTCAGAGAGAGCATATAGTGGGTTTGGGATAATCATTAAAAGGTTTTTGGAGAGAGAACCATGATTGATAGGTAGGTTAGGATGAGAAGATAAGAAACACAGAGAAAAGACAAGGCATAATATCAATTTGAGAGAACATTTGTCTGTCTATTAAATGACAAGAATGAGCACTGCTGCCAATGACATCTCCTAGGGTGCATTTGAGTTCCTATTCCTTATCCAAAAGTCTCAAGATGTAATACTAGTTCTTACCAAGTATCAAATGTTGGTTACCGCAGTAGGACTACAGAAGGGGAAAACCTCATGTAAAGAATGTTATACAGAAGATAGATTCATGTTTTATTGGTGGTGGGCAGACTGGGTAGGAGGAAAGGGATGAAGATTTGATAATTTGTCTTCAGAGTCACCTTCAAACTCTGAAATGATGAGTTTTTGATAATGAAAGTTAGTTTTCAGTACTATGCATTGATTTTTCTGGACATATATTGCATTTTTACCTACAGTTCAAAATAATCTTCATGTGTTCTTTGTTAGGACTTTTATCTTTTTTATTCCCTAAGGAAAATCTATCAGTACAAAATGACTCTGGAAATGAGCATTTATTTGTAAAGGATTACTCAGCAACTGAGGTGAATGGTCCCTTTTTATGTCTGTAGTTCTCGGAAAGTTTTTAATTATTAGGAAATGCCCTGGGTTTCCATAATTATTGTTGAAAAAAATTGTTTTTCCGGGTATATTAATGGGTGAAAAAATCATCTAAGTCTTCTATAACTTGACCACATATTCTGTGTATAGTGGGCACTTTCTCTCATCAATGTAAAGAATGTCTTTGATGATGTAATGGCAAAATCACATTGCATCATATTCTTCCTTTCAATTGACATTCTGATTTTCTTTTGAACATTCTTATTAGCTTAGGAATTAGCATAAATGGTAGTCTTATATCAGGCATCTGAAAAATCTACTGTATCATGACTATTATAGGTTAGATCAAGCAGGACATGGCATATGGCCCACGGTCAGAGAGAGGCCTGTCACTTTATAGAATCTTTATATTAAAAAAAAACTATAAATATAATGCTGCTCAGTTCTCTGCACTAGAACATGGGCTTTGAACTGTTTTTATAATTATATATTCAATAGAAGAGTGTTGAAGGGCACAGGTTTGCAAGTCTGGCAGCCCTGGGTTTGAGTCATATTTTCACTCATTCTGAGCTGCAGTCTCTCATCCTCCTCATCTGTAAAATAGGATTAAATAAGCCAATGTATATGAAATGCTTAGTAAATAGCATTAGTCTGGGTAGGGGGAATGACATACAGTGATCTCTGTCTACATATTCATAATTTATTTTGTGATTAATGAAAACCACTTATAAAATAAAATACTTTCCCCCAAACTCTTTTATTCATTTGATCCTCAGGGCCTGAACTCAATGAATAGAGTGGAAATACAACTGGCAAAACTCTAAAAGAAAGGCCTAATTGACGAATTCTGGTGTTCCCATTTGAGGCCTCTTCACCATGCCAACAGGAGAGAGACACCTTCATTGTTTGTACCACTGATGTACCCCTTTCACTCCTGTATACCATGTGGTCAAAAACCCCATGGAAATGGGTTTTTAGTTGTTAGAATTCAATGATTTTGGAACATGATTAATTTCTTCTCTATGTCCCTGTCAGTAAAATTGAAATAATAATATTTATACTACCTACAACAGCACGGGCATAAAGATAAAATGTAATTATATTAGTAATAGAAAGCACAGTTGGAATGCTTACTCTGTGCCAGCTATTGTTCTGAGTGCTCTGCATATATTAACCCATCTATTCTTCTAAAAACTTTTTAGAAGAAAGGTGAGCACTACTATACATCCCAATAGGGCAGTTGCAACATCTTCCTTTTTAAATTTTGTCCTATATGTTCCAATGAAGAATCTACACACTTAGCTGTTTATACACAAAAGTTATATAACTTAATGAGAGAGCTGGAATATGGATTGAGGTAGTCTGGCTCTACACAATACCAACACCTCAGAGATTTTGACAGCATTTTGCACGCAATAAATAACAAAGGACTGGAATGATCACACATACTTTGGCTATCTAACTGTGGATAAGAGGAGTCTAAGTGGATTGGAGAGTCCCACTTGGAACCCAGCAAGGGAAGGAACCAAAAGCTGGTTTTACTTTGTAATAGGCATTTGAGGAAGTCTATGAAATGCAGTTGTTTTAAGAATAAGATGGGAGGAATGTGGAATTGACAACCAAGTTTTATATGCAGTAGAACTGGTTGAATAATGTTTCGATTTATTCATTTATTCACAAATTTCACTATCAGGCATTATGTTAACAGTTAGTAATATGCAGATGAAAAAGATGCAGTTTTGGGGACTTCCCTGGTGGCGCAGTGGTTAAGAATCTGCCTGCCAATGCAGGGGACATGGGTTCGATCCCTGGTCTGGAAAGATCCCACATCACGGAGTAACTAAGCCCGTGCGCCACAACCACTGAGCCTGTGCTCTAGAGCCTGCAAGCCACAACTACTGAGCCCTCGTGCCACAACTACTGAAGCCCGCATGCCTAAAGCCCGTGCTGTGCAACAAGAGAAGCCACCGCAATGAGAAGCACGCCCACCGCAACAAAGAGTAAACCCCGCTCTCTGCAACTAGAGAAAGCCCGCATGCAGCAACAAAGACCCAACGCAACCAAAAATAAATAAATAAAATAAATAAATTTATTTAAAAAAAGAGAAAAGATGCAGTTTTTGTTTGTTTTAAAGTGTCCACTGTCATGTGGAAGACAACAGGTGTTGGTTGTCATTCTGCCATGTATTATTGGAATGAACTTGAGTCACTCAATTGCTATGATACTCTATTCCCTCATTTATAAATGAGGATAAATATCCTGCATTTCTGTGAATATTAGAGATGGGCTGTAATAAGTAGTCACTGAATAAATAGCTGTTAAAATGTTGTATGGGTGGAGCATGGAGGGAGTTGAAGTTATAGAACCAAATTGCACACCCTAGTAAGGGTCACAGGGAATCACTGAAGGATATTTAGCAGGGACATGGCATGATCAGGTTTTCATATTGAAAGGTTTCACCTTGGTAGCAGGAAGGAGGTTGAGCAGCACAGGGACTAACCTGATGGATAGGAAATTCATGAGGAAAGTATTGAAATAGAGGATGAGGGCTTACAAGGTAAAGAGAGGCTGTGAACTTGGAACAGAGAGAAGATAGAACAGATTTCTCTATATCTTAAATAGCGTTATTTAATGGGATTTAAAAATGGAATCTTAGGGAAAATAAAACATTAAGACAAGTTTGTTTTTTTTTTTTTTCGGTACGCAGGCCTCTCACTGTTGTGGCCTCTCCCGTTGTGGAGCACAGGCTCCGGACGCGCAGGCTCAGCGGCCGTGGCTCACGGGCCCAGCCGCTCCGCGGCATGTGGGGTCTTCCTGGACTGGGGCACGAACCCGTGTCCCCTGCATCGGCAGGGGACTCTCAACCACTGCACCACCAGGGAAGCCCTAAGACAAGTATTTTTTGCAGACAAATTCTGTTTAAAACATCTCTTGGTTTTGGGGCAGAAAAAAGATAGGTTTTCTGGATGTTAATTTTCTTCCTTTCAGCTCTCTCCATCTCCCCTTCCCAAGGGTCAGTAGGGATCACTTGCCTTTGCGCATTGGCACCCTTCCTCAACTCCTTTCTAGCACATATATCACCACACTGCACTTTAGACGGTCTCCCCGAATAAATGAAGAGCTCAAAGAATGAAGAGTGTATTTTTCTGAATGCCCAATACTTAGATAATGTCTGGCACAGAGCAGCTATTCAGTAAATGTTTGTTGAATAAATGAATGAGTAAACAAGTAAGAGCACAGTAGTTTAGCATAAGATCCCTGAAGTAGGCCTGATAACTTTTGAATCCTGATTCCACCACCAATTACTAGCAGGATAACAACCTTCTAAGCCTGTTTACTCATTGATTAAATGGAAATTCCAATATCATAGTGTTGCAGTGAAGTTAAATGGCACAAATATATGCAAAGTGCTTAACCTACTCCCTGACACACATTTATTTAATTAAACGAGAGCTGTCACTATTACTATCAATATTACTATCTTGAAGACAACTAGAATCTTAATTCCTAACAATTTTCCTCTATCCCTGTACTTTCTGCTGCTCAATATAACCCTGATTTTAAAAATTAAATTGATTGAACCGGATGATTCTATTAACTAAACATGCTAAACAGTAGGATAGATTGATTATTCTTTTCTGTCATTATTCCAGCTTACTCCCTCACTTTCTGCCCCATGCAATCAAAGCCCTAGCATATATCTATATCTATGTCTATATCTATGTCTATATGTCTATATCTCTATAGACCCACATATGAGATATATATATAATATACATACACACACATCTCCTATCTAACCTATTGTCCCATATATCATATAAAAGATATATATGTATATATACACATTGAGGATATATATATGTGTATATATACATTATATAACTTATATGTCCTATGTATCATATAACTCTATAGCTATAGATATTTCCATGCCATAGAGAAGTATTAAAGAAGGAAGATCAGATCATTGGGAGCCCAGAAACAGAAATAGCTTGACCTTTTTGGGGTAGTGAGGCAAGTAGTTGTCTGTGAAGAATTAGACCAATATAAACAGGAGTCACTGGGACAAATGGAAAGTAGATTTCACAGCTTTGTTTTCTTAACAACTGACCAAACATGAAAGGTGAAACTCAATATGTGGCAAGGGCTCCCCTTTATACACTTTCTCTAGCACCTTCCATGTTTCCAAATAATTTGTTTGAGAAGCACACTTTGTGCTTTTTATTAAACGCATGATTGGTCTGGATTTCTCTGTATTAGGAGACTTAATTTGCCAGTGAACTATTGCTTCAGGTTGGCCATCTGGAAAAATAAACTCCTCAACAGCCATGTAATTTGTCTTTTGTCTGGTTTCAGGCAGTGGATTTTGGGGGATTAGTATTGAGCAAATAGCAAGCAGACGCTTTCCTGGCTCCTTGAAGCCCTCTCCCTTCTCCAAAGGGGCATCTTGCTAAGTTACAATTTAACAAACGGTCCTTTTATACATTATAGGAGTAGCAAATACTCCCATAATGCCTTTGTCAACACTGTGTATATATGAACCTAATTTAACAAAACAAAACAAAACAACTTTTCCTTTTTAACATGGGGAGGCAATGCTATGTGGACCAAAGCCTAAGGTCAGGAAAGCATATTGTCTGGAACACAGGCCAGCGCACCAGCTGTGCCCTTGCACCAGAAGGTGAGGCAGTGGCAGGAGGAGACCTTTCTCTCTCAGCTCAAATGCTAACCCCCCACACCCCAACCCACCAAGGTACTAGCCTGGTTCTTTGGGAAATGTCATAGGAGAAGATCCCCATGTTTGACCAAAACTAATTGTATTTTTTCTCCCAAAGCTTAAATACCAGGTCACCTTTATTAGACCTCAGCATGTAAGTAGGGCTTGGCAAGCCACTGTCAAAAAACTGTGTTCACTCAGAAAAACACCACAGTTCCTGATAGCTTGCACTTGTTACAGTTCCAGGTACAGTTACATAACTACTCTCCCCTTTCGTTTCCTCCATAAGAAAACAATTAGAGGGACACCCAAGTTGTGGTTAAACTATGGGCTAAGCATTCAGATAGACTTGTTTTCCTGGCCTGATTCTGTGACTTATTAGCTAAGTAACCTTTGCTGAATTACTTAACCTCCTAAGCCTCAGTTTTTCCTCACATATAATGGGGATAACATAATAGTCATAGACTTATGGTGATTCATGGGCTTATGGTGATTCCATGAGATAATGTAGACAAGTAAAGATGCTAACATAGGTCTGTCAAAAGTACTCAACACATTTAAAAAATAAAATTAATTAGGACAAATGTACACTTATTAGGCTCATACCACATACTTCCATACACTGTGTTAGGTTTTGAATATAATAATTATACTTACTTTTTATAGTTGCGTTCTGTGCCAAGAACTAGGTCAAGGACAGCTACCATTTCTATGGTATAGGAATTGTTGAAACTCAGAGGAGTTATCTAGTATTTCCAAGTTCTTTTGAGGAGTCAGGTTTTAAATTAGGATGCTCAGACTTTTTGTGTGTACCAAATTGCTAAAACCCTGATTATAGGGGGAAAATGTAAAACTTCATTCAATTGCCTTAGTGTTTAAGCAGTAACTTACTAATTTTATACTATTTCTCACAATCTTCATAGAACAGTGGCCACAAGTGGGAAGTGCCTTCGCCTAACTCCATTTAGCATGTATGCTTAATGGCTTTATCCAAGTCTAGTGCAAAAGAAACCAGTTCCTTCAGATATCCTGTCAAGAAGATTTACCATCAAAGTGAAAAGCTACTGTGTTCTCCAACTCTGTATTAGTTTGCTAGGGCTGCTATAATAAAGTACCACAAACTGATGGCTTAAACAGCAGAAGTTTATTGTTTTTCAGTTCTGGAGACTAGACATCTGAAATAGAGATGTTGGCAGGATTGGTTTCTTCTGAGGGAAGTAAGGGAAACATCTGTTGCAAGTCATTCTCTTAGGCTGTCTTCTCCCTATGTCTCTACATCCCTGTGTCTCTCCCCTTTATGTGTATGTCTGTGTCCATGTTTCCTCTTTTTCTAAAAACACCCATCTTATGGTATTAGGGCCCACCCTAATCACCTCACTTTATTTAACTTGATTACCTCTGTAAAGACTCTATCCTCCAAATAAGGTCAAATTCTGAGCTACTGGGGTAAGGTTAGGATTTCTACATCTGAATTTAGGGGTAGGGGTGGCACAGTTCAACCCATAACAGGCTCATTAGTGAGAGTATGCCTTGTCTGCTGCAGAGTTTAATAAGTATGTGTTGAATTAGAATGCATACCATCAGCCTCAATTTATAATCTCAGGGCCTTTTTTTAAAATTGTTTTCACTCTTTTTCTCTGTTACCTACCATCCCACCAAACACACCAAACTTTAGTCCTTTCTATGCAAATTCCTTTTATTTGACACTTTTCATTTTCCTTTCTATCTTTTTAAGGAAAGCCCTGGATGTGCTCTTAACAGAAAATATAATTCTGTAGTAGAAAATGTTGTTTGCTTACCCTGAAGTCATTCTCCCTGAAAGGTTCTTCCTTATTGTGACAACTTGCCCCCAAAATGCCAGATAAATGTTTCCCTTTCTTTTCATAGTTTTGTTTTGTTTTTTACAGCTAAAGGCAAAATTTCTCAACCTTAGCACTATTGAAATTTTGGGCCAGATAATTCTTTGTTGTCAAAGGCTGTCCTGTGTGTTTTAGGATGTTTAGCAGCATCCCTGGCCTCTGCTCAGATTCCAGTTTCACTAGCCTAGTTATGATAAAAGTGTATCCAGACATTGACAAATGTCCCTTGAAAGGAGAGCAGAATCATCCCTGTCTGAGAACCATTGAGCTAGAGTAGGCATATAAGGCAAAGTATGGCAGATGGTAGGCACTTAAGAAATGATATTTTCGTTTCCTAACATTTCCATAACTTTGGATATTCTCTAAGTCTGTTTCAGCCTTCTTTCTTTTCAATAAATGTTGGCCATTAAAAACGAATAACATCTTAAAGTTTCAGCTTCATCCAGGATGTGTCCCAAAGATGTCCTCTTAATCTCTCCAGGTCTTCTGAATGCCCTACTAGACATTTCTTTTAGATTGTCTAATCATCACCAAACAATAAGCATACCTAAATGACACTCACAATTTTACCCACTCAAAACACTTCCTTTCCTCATTTCACTATTTTAAATAATAGACTCACTTTTCCTAGCCACATAAACTTGTGAGGTGTAAGTGCATGCAGCCTCTTAAGCACTGTTGCCTCTGGTGGACCTAAGTTCATATTCTGCCACTTATTATGGGCAAGTCATATAAACTCTGAACCCATTCACACATATTTAAGTGTAGTTTTGAGGCATAGAAATGGTATGAAAATGACATAATTATTAGGGTCTTAATAAATGTCAGATAACATTGTTTTATTAGGAATAATGAGGTAAACAATTTTATACAGAATAGTTTCCTGCTTACCATCTAAAAGCTTATGTAATGAGTAAGTTACATTAAAAAAAATCAAAGTAGGTACATAAATGAAATGGGATCCTAGAGAAAGAATGAGAAACATTAACATTAAATATATGCATAATAACATGTACTGGTTATTTATCATGTATTTATCATATGTCAGGAATAATCTGAAATTTCAAGTATAGTATATTGAGGCCTTTCTGAGGAAGTAGAAATAGTACTAAATTGAGGAGCATCCCTAGCTCTCATACTTAGTAGTTATGCAACCTTAGGCTCATTATTTCTTTATATGTCTTAGCTCATTATCCACAAAAATTGGATAATATCCCTACCTCATTGGGTTGTGGTTGTGATGAAAACACTGGAAGGACAAAGTGTTTTGCATGGAATCAGTGACAATCCTCTTTTAGTTAAATGGTATCCTGGCTGTGATTCAGAGATTTCCCCAAACCATTTGTGACAGAGGGCTCAAACACTTGATAATGCCTAATTCATCAGTAAGGTGGTCACTATATCAGGTTAGCCTAGACTAGAGAATCTTAAAATATCAATGGAATGCAAAAAGATGCTGTGTTTCAGAGATTTCCCCAAACCATTTGTGACAGAGGGCTCAAACACTTGATAATGCCTAATTCATCAGTAAGGTGGTCACTATATCAGGTTAGCCTAGACTAGAGAATCTTAAAATATCAATGGAATGCAAAAAGATGCTTTTTTCAGAGTGGTTAATATTAGTTCTAGGGTGTTGTTGGAGGCAAATGTGCACTCAAGATAATTCATAGATTTTCTGGGAAAATTCTAAGTACTGTAAAAGCTGACTCTTCTTCCTAATAAAGTGAGCATAGGTCAGCTGAAGCCCAACTTCACACATTCTACACCTTTGTTATTCCTTGTCCTTCACTGGCATTAGTGCTAATTTGGGTGATGGAACACCTGATATTTCTTGCCATTGCACTTGTCTAGGATTTTGGTGCCATTAGATACTTCTAGTATGTAGTATGATAAGTTCCGTGTAGGTGGAAAAACTCTTCTCCTGTGAATTGTGTGTCAACTGTAAGGAAGGAAAAAGAATGTTCCCTCTACCTTTCTGAGTTCTTAGCTGAGACCCCTGTAATAAAAGACATATTAACAGGAGAAAAAACAGAAGTTTATTAATATGTATACCTCATCTATATATGGGAACTATACAGGGAAAAATGAGTAAATCCCTGAGGTGGCTTAGAATTCAGGCTTAAATGTTATCTTAATAGATAAAAGGGGGGGGGATGCAGGCCTCTTAGGGGAGAGTGAATGATTTGTAGAAAAGTTGAATGGGCCCTTAGAAGAATAGGTAGGAGGTACGACGGTTTGTGACAAAGTTTGTCTGGGTGTGATGTCAACTTCTAGTCTCCTCACTGGTGACAAGAGTCAATCTTCCCTGGTTGATGAAACTCCCTGGGAGGGGATTTATGATAACTGGGTTCCTTTTGGAGGATCTGTCTTTAGGCAGATAAGGTGAGTTCAGAGAAAGCCTCTCCCTGCATTTGCTGTTTTTCAAGTGCTTACACCTCAAAATGATCAATATGTCAAAGCAGAATATTTTGGGGTGGCATGTCCTGAACTCCTACAGTGATATTTTGGGGAGGCATATTCTGCCATCCTTCACAGTTTTCCCATGCTAAATTCAGAAACTAGGATGATTGGTGAGCTACTTGTCCTCTCTGAAACTATGTGTTCTCCAGGAAGCGAGGCTAATATCTGCAGTTCAGGAGCCCTAATAACCTAACTACAGAATCTGTACAACACACACCAGACACAATGCCTACTAACTTTTGTAAATCCAGGAGGCGGTATTGGCCTCTCACATATAGTGCTACAAAGGACCCTTAGAAGTCCCCATCTTTTGTTTGAAAAGCAAGAGAATGACGTGGTGTTATTGCACCACAAACCCCTAGTGCCCTTGGAGTGAATCTTCAAAGGATTCTCCGGGAGGAAAACGTCATCCTGAGGTTCGAAAAAGAATTTCTAGAGGGAGTAAGATTTGTTTAAATCTGTATACTGATTGATTTCTCAAATGGCACTGGGCGTGGGGGGTTGATGGGTAGCAAGGAGTGGGGAGAATGAAAAGGCTGCCTTTCTTATTACATGCTAAAACCTGTCACTTAAGGGCACATGCCTTAATTTTTTCTCTTTCATGCATGGGTGCCCTGTTTGCTAAAGGGGTTGTGAAAAGTTGCCAAGAGATAAATTCAACTGTTTATGAGAATCATTACGTGGTTCTGTGTTTATTTTCCTGGCACTCTCCATGATCTACGATTTGGAGCTGAACAGCTGTTTTCTGGTGCTTGTGAATAAAAGTATTTAAATATGTCTTAAATGCATTGTTTAGAAAGTGTACCCAAAACAGGATGCCTTTCTACTATTAGGGAACCTATAAGAAGGAAATGAAATGTTATCATTTGACTACTGCTAACATTTATTGTGCGACTGGGATAGTGTTACTGTCTCTTAGGGCTGGTTATAAAGATGGTATTTAAGTGGGTGGTTCCTACAGGCTTCTGACCAACTTAGAAGCATTTCTCTTTCTCAGGTTTCAGCTACTACCTCCCTTAAGTGGGAGGTGGAAAAGCCAAATAAGAAGACCTTTGAAGCCACACAATGTCTGGTCTGTTTTGGCTGTGTCGTAATATAACTGACATTATAGCAGAGTGCAGGATAATTCATGTCAGAACAATACAAGCCCTCATTTCCTTTATAACAGGGAACAGAATGTGCACTGCCACACTTCTGGGCAACCACTTGCTCCCTGACTAGAGAAGATGATGGCTGAGTCAACCGTTGACCTGAAAGTGCTACCAAAATGGCTATAGCACAGTAACAGTTTATCAAAACAACATTAAAAAGCTGATCCTTTTAATTCAAAAGGGTATACTCTGATGTTCCTCTTTTCCTTCACCCATGCTCCCAGAAGCCTATCTCATGGATCCTGAGGACATTCAGTCTGGTTCTCCAACATGTGTGTGACTGGAAAGCCAAAGCCTAGTAATCATTGTACTGGGTAAGCAGGACTATGACTTACCTATTAAGTACTCATCTGTGTTGAGTTGAGAAACCATTGCTCTCCCATAGTCTTTTTTTTGCGGTACGCGGGCCTCTCACTGTTGTGGTCTCTCCCATTGCGGAGCACAGGCTCTGGACGCGCAGGCTCAGTGGCCATGGCTCACGGGCCCAGCCGCTCCGTGGCATGTGGGATCTTCCCGGACCGTGGCACGAACCCATGTCCCTTGCATCGGCAGGCGGACTCTCAACCACTGCACCACCAGGGAAGCCCTCCCATAATCTTTGAAAAAGAGCATCTCTATATCCCTCTGGTTACTTGGCAAAGGAAAGACAACAAAAGAAGTCAGGATTGCCACATTGTTGTATAAGGACAAAAATGATTGTTAGGGCATTCCTGTGAATTTGTGGAATAAAAGTGTACAGACTCGATGACCTCTCTAATAAACTTGCTTAAACTCCTGAGGTTGCCACAGGGCTCCCTTTCTTTTAAACCGAGGGTTTTGGCTTTGAATCATTTAGCTGGGGTGTAGCCTACTCTACATGGTTCAGTCTTGGAGATTCCTGATACATCCTGAAGGAATCAGATTACCTTACATCCAGAACTATTTGCCAAGATGTGAAGGAAAATTTGCTTAATGAAGGTAACCATTTGGGGGCCTCTGCATCCAGACTCATTTCAGACTTTTGTCTAAGACTGCAAAATGTCAAATGCTAGGCTGACCATGTATTGTGATAAGACCTGACTGAACCCTTTAATTCAAAAGGGTGAGCTGAAAAGAAAGAATCCAGGGGAAATCTTCACTTCCTCAAATCTGATTGAAGGTTGAGAGGGATCAAGGGAAATTTCAATAGCTTGGAAACTAGTCCCCAGGAAAACAATGAATAAAGCCTGGAAGAAAAGAAAGGAAGCCTTGATGATTAGCTCTCCCTGTGGAGAGAGTCTCTGCCACTTGGCTCCCTTTGATGAGATTACAGACTTCTGAAACTTGTTCCCACAAGGAAGGTAGACATGTTGAAAGAACATCCTTCTAAGTAGGCAGGGAACACATTCCTTGCTCTTGGGAAAGTATACTGTTTTGCTCTCTGGAATGACTTAATCATGTTTTTCAGCCCTGAGACCACAGCTTTGCTTCAAGAGGTTCTGAGCCAATCTAGTCTAAGTTGAAGCTCAGATTCATTTGAGGAAGTTGCAAGATTTTCAAATAGCCAAAGCATTGTGTTTTTATGTTTATATAATATTCCTCAATAGGGTGGACAGACCTTAATGGTCCTCTTACATTCCTTGTCCTTAAGATTGCTCCAATTGCATTTCTCCATGGTCCACCCATGCACCACCCTGTTGGTTGGGGAAGGAGGATCCAAGCTAATTTTTTATTGATTTGGATATCATAACCTGAGAAATGATTTCTGCCCCTTCTTCTTTTCATGTGCCCTCAACTCTTACTCTACCCATATACTTCAATTTATACTCTCATAATTTAAGACACTTAGAGTTGAACAGGATTTTAGTTTAGAGTTAAACTTCCCAGCCTAAGTGGGAAGTCCCATTCCTAACTGATGGTCCCTAAGTCTTCCTCAAAACTATCAGTGTCAGGAGAACTTCTCCGTTGACTTAAAGCTATTTTGGTATAGCTTGTCTTTAATTCACATCCTCCACATACACCTCTCCTCATGTCACTGCCTTTCCCAACCTCATATATCTTTCAAGGCCCAGCTTAAGTCCTACCATTTCTTTACTGATTTCTTAGACTAAATATGATCATATAAACTCATAAATCCAGAAGCATCATAGAATCTTAGTTAAATCCAGAAGAGGATGTACAAGTGTTCCAGTATTGTCTCCTCATTTTACAGATGTGGGAACTGAAGCCAAGGGAGCTCTGATAAGAAACCAGGTCATATCCTGTATTTTGACATCCTCTCTAATGCAGCCATAAACAATATATATATTTTTAAAACACTGTGAGTATGTTTGTATTTTTTCTCCTAATTGCAATCTTTTTGCAGGCAGTGATTATAATTTCTATGTCTGATTTTGCATGGTGTTTCATACATGCTTAGGTTGCTCTAACTCAATGCTGTCCAGTAATCTTTCTAAGATGGTGTAAATGTTCTGTATTAACTGCCCTGTCCAGTATGGTAATCACTAACCACATGTAGCTTTTAAGCACTTGAAATGTGGTTAGTAGGCCTGAGGTATTAAATTTTAAAATTATTTTATTTTTAAGTACCTTAAATTTAAATTCATATTGCTACATGTTGTAAGTGATTACCATATCAAACATTGCAGTTGTTATTCATTTGCTGATTCACAGCAGCAAGTAAAGAAAACTTAGGGTATATATTGACTTGATAATGTCTGTTAATATTGTTTGAATCAGAATAACAGAGGTTTAGAGATGAAATGGGCCAAGTCTTACCACCTCAATTAATATTCCCAGAAAAATGAAAGCATTAGTTCAAGGTCACATGGTTAATTAGGAACAGAGCTGGCACCAGGGCCTAGGCCTCCTGGCTATAGTTTTTTTTTATTATTGTTTCCTTCTTTGTCATAATGTCTTGGTGAAAGTGGAAGGGGGAATCAGGTAGTAAGTGGAAGAGAAAGCCAACAGAAATTTTTAAAAATATGATGAGAATGAACAAGGATTATAGATAAGGAAGAAGAGAAGAAAGGATGTCATTCAAAAGTGGAGAAATTTGTCAATATCAGAGAATTGAGATGAATAAAAGAAAAAAGTTAAAAGCTCATACTTTCATCTACGGGCCAGTGAAAATAAAGAATTCTCTTTTAAAGACAAAACAATGTAACTATAATAAATCAGGGACCATTACATAGGTGTGCCCAGGATTACAAAATGAAGAGAGCTTAGTGGTTACTGAAGCATGACAAAGCCCTCATACTAATGAATTACATTCTTCCAAACCTTTGTCAAATCAATCAAAGAACTCTCTATGAATGAGATGGAATGTTAACATCTGGTTCACCGAATGGAGATAACAGTTTCATCCGAAGCCTTAGTTAGTCAAGCTTTTATCTCTCCCCACTGTCCGCTGATCCCACTTTATCCTTTCTCCTTGCTTTGCAGCTGCTCAATGAAGGAGAGATCTTACTGAGGAGCATTGGATTCAGTGGCATGTAAATTACCCAGGAAGTAGAGCACCCTGGTGGAAGTGAATGGCTTTGAAGCTGAAAGTGTGCTTCAGATGCCCCTTCTCCAAATGCCCCTTCTGATAATCTCAGTAGCTTCAACAACATTTCAAGAGAAATAATTTGCGTAGAGACTGTTGCTTATCATTAAATAAGAGAAGCAACTAGTTCCCCAAAACTCAGTGATGTTCAAAACAGGATGTTACACTTTTTTGGGTTTGTCTCAGAGTATTTTGTATAACAGAGGGAAGGAAAAACTAAGGCTAAACTCTGTAATATCATGATTTGTAACATGCATTTTGTTTCTTTGTATCTTTTCCCATTCCTGCAGGGAAGTAAAATGACACTGAAGTTTTCTGAGTGTATGGAATATTTTTCTTACTAATTTAATGGTTGTTCAGTTAGGTCATAGGCATAGCAAACTTTTCTTCTGCATCTTGAATGCTACTTTACCTGTTGATGTGACACTAATCTCAAAGTCACAAGCTCAGGTTAGGGTTTATTCATTCAGGATTGTAAGGTGGAGTCAATCATCAGGCCCTTCCAAATCTTATTCTCTCTCTCCTCCAGCCACCTGTTTTCTTTTTCTGGGCTCCCAATTTCTTATTAATACTACTACCATTCTGGCCAACTGCATTAGAAGTCTGTGGGGCATTTCGACTGTCTCTCTTCTCTTATGCCCCACCTCTAAATGATTGCTCCGTCAAGCAGCTTTCCTTTCCAGGGTGTCTCACATTTGTTGCCCTCCTTTCCATTTCACTGGCCCTACCCTAAGCCAGGGCGGTGTAGTTTTCTGTCTCTTCTGTCAGCAGTACAAGCTACACAGTGTCCCTAAATGAATCATTCTAAAGATCGGGACTAGTTGTATTACTTTATCGCTCAAAACCTTTCTATGGTGTGAGGTACTTAAAAGGAAAAAAAAGGAGGAGAATGAAAGGAGGAGGTGGAGGAGAAAGAGGAAAAGAAGAAAGGAGGAGGAAGTTGCCAATGGAAGAAAATAGAAACCTAAGAGATTTTACTATATATAAGAATTGAATATATAGTACTGATGGCAAGTCAAATCAATGGGAAACTATATTTCATGCAATAATTGTGAATAATTGTTTTAAAATATTTACCTTACCTTCCAACATACACCAAAATAACTATCAGATTAATTAGAATGTTAAATGTAGAAAAATATTCTACAAAAACTTGAAAAATATGAGAACCTATTATTTCGTGTCAGGATTAGAAAGACCTTTCTAAATAAAATAAAAGCCAAGGAAGAAAGAATAATATAAAAGATTAAACATAACACAAATATTAAAAATCCAATAAAAAACTCATCATCGGTCTTCCCTGGTGGCGCAGTGGTTGAGAGTCCGCCTGCCGATGCAGGGGACACAGGTTCGTGCCCCAGTCCGGGAAGATCCCACATGCCGTGGAGCGGCTGGGCCCGTGGGCCATGGCCACTGAGCCTGCGCGTCCGGAGCCTGTGCTCCGCAATGGGAGAGGCCACAACAGTGAGAGGCCTGCGTACCGCAAAAACAAACAAAAAACCATCAAAAGTCCAAAGCAAACCGTCATTTGGGAAAAAAATATATCTAAGATACAAGGCATACAAAATGTGAGTGTATTTATAAAATATCAAGAATTCTTACAAATCAACAAGGAAAGGAATACTCCAAAAGAAAAAATTTGCAAAAATTATGGAGAGGAATTTCACAAAAGAATATAAATTACATATCATGAAAAGAAAGACATTAGAGCTTTTTTCCTCTGTGTGTTCTTACATGTGTTTTAAGCTCAAATCTTTCCTCATTTTATGATTGCTCAGTCATATTTTTTCCAGTTTATATTTTCAGTTTACATTTAATATTTTAATTCATTCAATTTATTTGGATGTATGCTCTGAGACATTAGAGTCAATTTAGTTGTAATCTTTTCCCACCTTCCTAGGTTGTAAGCTCCTTGAGGGCAGGAAAAATGTGCTATTTATTTTTGTGGATCCTGTAGCATGTATCAAGTGCATAACACACAAGTTAACACAGGAGTGACGAAGAGGGAGGATCAGAAATGTTTTGAAAGAGGAGGCATCTTTTGAGATTGGTCTATCTAAACATTTTCATGGCACTGTGCTTTTTTTTTTTTTTCCTTTTGTGTTAAACATGGCTCAAAGGCAAGGTAACATGACAAGAGAAAAGGGTACTGAGAAATGACAAATGAGGCTTCAAATACTGACATTACCACACAGAGTGAAGTAAGTCAGAAAGAGAGAAACAAATATATGCTAACACATGTGCTAACACATATATATGGAATCTAAAAAAAAAAATGGTTTTGATGAACCTAGGAGCAGGACAGGAATAAAGACACAGACATAGAGAATGGACTTGAGCACACAGAGAAGGGGAATGGTAAGCTGGGATGAAGTGAGAGAGTAGCATTGACATATATACACTACCAAATGTAAAATAGCTAGTGGGAAGCAGCTGCATAGCACAGGGAGATCAGCTCCGTGCTTTATGACCACCTAGAGGAGTGGGATAGGGAGGGTGGGAGAGAGAAGCAAGAGGGAGGAGATATGGGGATAAATGTATACGTATAGCTGATTCACTTTGTTATAAAGCAGAAACTAACACACCATTGTAAAGCAATTATACTCCAATAAAGATGTAAAAAAAAAATACTGACATTACTAATCACTTTTGTCACTCTGAGGCTCAATTCCTTATCTCTTTAATATAGATATACCGGTTACTACTTGCAAGGTTGTTGGGAAGATAAAAACCCATGTTTGTAAGGTGATAGGCATACTGATTTCATTCCCTTCTTACTACTTATTCTGCTTCTCTGGGAGGGACACCTGTCATCCCTTAGCCTCCTTTCCTGTAGTGAAGTAAAAACATGATAGTTTGTGTGAAAATATCTTGTAACATTCGTTTTTTGTATAGCATAAAGTAGCATTAAATTTTTTTCTCTCTAAGTGTAAATTGTTTGTTATGCTTTTGTTCATGATAAAATGAATGGAAGTGGTGTTTGGGTGAGAAGGTTCAGAATAGATATATAGAGGTAAGAAAACAAAGTTAAATGTGAAAAACAGGTAATCAGAAAAAATTCTGTTAAGTTGGAGTCATAGTGTAGAAATAGAACAGATTTGGGGGTCAAGCAAACATGAGTTTGAGTCTCAGCTTTGCCACAAACTCTCTGTGCAACCTTGCGCAGGTTAATTGCCTTCACTGAGGCTCAGCTTCTCTACCTATCAAGCTGGGATTAATAACATTCCCCCGGCAGGGATGTTATGAAGTCCTATGATATTAGTAAACAAAGCATGTGGCACATAGATGACATTTGACAAGTGCTTCTTTTTTGTTTCTTTTGATTCATCATAATGTGTCTGGGCATCTATATGTTTAAAAGACCTAAATATGATTTATTAAGTACCCAACAAACTACCAGTGAGTGACTTAGTCCTCATGGAGAACACATCCTACTTTTTAAAATGCATTCGGACTTGCTCCCTATGTTTACAAAAGGATTTCTGGGTCCATGTATGTCTCATGACACAGAGTCTAAATCTCCACTTGTTTTCAGTTAATCACCTCAGTTTGTCTTGCAGGGCCACAGCCATCATCTTGCTCTTGGGAAGGCAGAACACTGTGTACCAATTCTTCTTTTAGGGGCCTATTTAGTTGTTATCACTGCCTGCTTTTAAAATTTTGTGAGTTGTAAAATGTAGTACTATATATTCCTGGGAATTTTTTTCCCCACTGAGAATATTTAAGTTTAATGTTTTTCTAATAGTCTGGGAGAGAAGATACTGGTAATAAAACAAAGCATTTGAAAATTTAAAAATAAGCAGTACATTAATAGCAATTATGTAGGGATGTTATTAGTGATTAAATATAGTATCATAGAATAATATACCTAGAGTGAAAATTGTTAGTCATTGTAATCCAGTGATTTTTTTCTAGTTCTTTTTGTCTTTTAATAAAAGAATGCTTATATTTTAGAATGAAGGAAGCATGGCCTACTATATTTGCATTAGTTTATTTCATGTAATAGAATATAGCAAAGTACTTATGTTGCTACTTTGACTTTAAAATTATTAGTTAAGGCATATGATTCCAACCTCTCTTATATTCTCTTTAGATATGACCTTGAATGACAAGAGGGAACACCCTTTTTCTTCAATGAAAAAACATGGCACACACCATTTTCCCTTTCATTCCTAGGCTATGGAGATGTGGATTTGCTGTTTCCTTTACTTGAATGTCCTGAGTCATACCTATTGTGCTAGAATCAATAATTTACTAATTAGTCCATCTATCTTAACATTTGACTAGAATCTACTATGCCCACTTATGCACTTTATAAAAATTATCTCATTTTATTACTTACTTTAAGGTTTGGTTATATAATATTGATTGTCCCATTTCAGAGCTGAGGAAAATGGGGCCCAGAGAGTTTTTAGAAATTCTCCCATGTTCTTATCTTGTGAGTTAAAATTATAAACTGGTTCTTAATAGCTGTAAATGTAAGTTCTTTACAAATTAGTACTCTACTGGAATTTTATACTGATTTATAAGTGCTCTTAAATGGCCTTTTTATGATTAAAAAATTATGTAAGGATAATGATTATATCCTCTTTATATCTCAGAATAGGGAATACAGGTAGAAGAGCAGGCTTTTGAGGGGAGGGATGAAGAGCTTGGCTTTCCACATGCTCTTTCAGGAGCCTACCATATATCCAGGTTGAGTAGATATATAGCACCTAATCTTCAGAGAAAGAGACCAGGACTGGAGAGAGAGGCTTGGGAGCATCAGTGACAGGTACACAGTAGATAAAAGGCACTTGCCATCTTGACTCATTTTTGGTCCATTTTCCCCATTCCTAGAATGGTTTGTGAGGCTGTGAAATTAAGGGTAGACTGATTTAACATATGGGAGGTTCTGTTCTAAATAAGACAGATGGAGCCAGGAGTCTAAGAGGCTACACCATTAGGAGATGTGGGTAGAGTCAGCCTAAGTACGTACTTAACATTTGTCTAAGACAGAGTTTCTCAAGCTGATGTATATTAGAGTCACCTGGAGAACTAATAAAGCATCAGAGACCCAGTATAGTAGGCCTGGACACTCTGTTTTTATCAAGTTCTCAAGAAGATTCTGATAGGCTCCAAAGTTTGAGAAGCACCAGCCTAAATCATATTTTGGAATTAATATCTCTTCACCAAGTAATAACTATAAAAAAGCAATTATAAGACCTTTGTTTTTTATAATTTAGAAGGATCTGCTGATGATTTGAAATTTGAATTTAAAAATATTTGTTTAAGAGATTACATATCTCTGTTTCATTTGGTTTTTTCTTTTCCCCACTGGTGTTTTATCTTACTCTTTCTTCTGGAACATATTTCTGTGTTTTCTCATTTTGTTTGACTCTTTTAGCTTGTTTTTATGTATTACGCAAGGTAGCTACCTCTCTCAATCTTGAAGGAGCGTCCTTATGTAAGAAATAAACCTTACTGTTTAACCTTGAAAAAAAAATATTGGTTTATATTTTATGCGATTATCTGAGGCTGACAAATACATTCACATGGAGAAATCTTTCTTTCTAAGGTGATTCCATTTTGCCTCTTCTACACAAGGCAAGGATGAGCACATCTAGGTCATCTGAAAGATTTTCCTTCTCAAATTTTGCTTTCCCTGTGGGAAACAGTGTGAGGAAAGGAAATGAGTCCTAACGCTCCCTGGAGGTAATACTTACACATATTTTGGAATCTGGGGGTCAGATGCCAACTTCACCTGTAGGCAGGAAGTACACACCTGTTAGCTACATGGTTTTAAAAATAGCCTGTACTTAGCCAGATTACAAGGAACGCTGTTGTTACGGCATCAAAATAGGAAGCTGACTTACATGCAAGTAATCCTTATTAAAGGGGATTTTAGGAAGCAGGACACTTGAGAAAAGCAGGCAACTGTGAAAAGAATATCTCCTGCTTACCTTTGTAAAAGCCAACAATTACCCCCCAAATTAGGTTGGGATTAGATAGGGCAATCAGTTGTAATAGAGTTGATATCTGGGAAGGGGAGAAATTTGAGTCATTCAGAGATAAACCTCTTATTATGGTTCCCTTTCCTTGATCATCTTTATCCTTCTACCCCACCCCTAACTTTATACATAGTGGTTGCTGGTGGGGTGAGGAAGGAATGACTTTGGAAGCGCTCCTTAACCAGGCTTTTGTATGCATTGTCCCAGGCTCAGGGCTTTCTCATCAGCAGGCTTTCCAGCCCTGTCATTAGTCCTAGTGGCAAAAGAGCCTCATTCTCATGAACTGACCCATGCTGCGAGCAGGTCACCTCAGAAGGAGGCTTGCTGCTTTATTCAAAGGCTTCTGAAATTCCCAGATGTTGGGGCAAGATGCAAATGTGGGGACACTCTTTCATTGCTCCTCAGTTTGTTTTTGGACTATTGGAAGAAACGGGGTTCTATCTGCTGACCAAATGCGTGTTTCACATGGGGATGGTGGATTCTCACCTTTCATAGTTGTAATCGTGAGAAGAGTCTCTTTGTGAAAGCAACAGTTAATTCTCTCTGAATGTTACTACAGTTTAGGGAAAAAAAGTATTTTCCCCCCTCCTTTATATTTCCCCTTCACTTATGCTTAAAAACAGGTAATTGGAGCAGGGCTTCGAAGTATAATCTTGCCCGAAGGCTAAGCTTGCCACCTAATGACACAGGGTTGTTCTTCTTTATTGAGGCAGTCTTGCACTCATTATCCCTAAATTAGTTCCCTTTTCTCCTTTGCTTTATTATTCATCCACCTCCTCCTTTTTCATTTGGATTTTTCCAAGCGAACCAAGACAAAGTGTGTCTTTGTGAGGTTGTGTGTCTGTGCAACAGTGCATCTGTGTGAGTGAGTGAGTGCCCCTTCCTCCCCGGTGCCCCTCGTTTACATGAAGTGTTTATTTAAGCCAAGGCAGTGGAACACTGACAAAAGTCTTTGGCACCGATTGCCTTATAATGATCTCACATCAATCCAGGGAGGAAAATCTAGCTGAAAGTGGAAGAAGCTGACATTCAGTTGCAGGGTTCCCTTTGCCACAGGCAGACGCTGGCAGCTTAAATTCAGAAAAAAGTTGAAACTGGTTTTTGAATGAAGACTGTTTGTGTAAAAGTATATAATTAAGACTTTTCTTCAAAAGAAAACATTTTTTATACCACTCGTGTGATGCTATATACAGTTGGACATATAGCATGAGGTAAAGACAAGAAAATACTGATGTGTTTTTTCTCTCTTCAGACCTGGGCTGGAATCCCTACTTTACTCCTGATAACGTACTATTACTTAGACTGAATCTGTTCCCTCATCTAAAATAGGGATAATAATGTCAACTTCACAAATTTGTGGTGAAGATTAAAGGAGATGATATTCAAAGTGCTTAATACAATGACTGTTATATTGTAAACAACACATTATATTAAAAATTTGGTATTCTTCTTGATTCCCTTATAATAAACTGAAACACAGCTTGGAATAGTTTTGGCTTAATAGCCTAAGAATCTGAGCTTGGATTCTTTTTCTCTCTCTAGGATCATTTCTTTCTTGAAGTTAAAAAGGGACCTAGAATTTCTGAAGCACACCCAGCATTCTCATTATATACCAGACCCTTTGCTTGGCAGTGTAATCTTATCAAAACACTTGTACAAACTCTGCAAAGGCTTATTATCATTCCCATATTGTAGATGTGAAAATGGAGGCTCAGAAAGATTAAGTACCTTGTCTAAGGTTCTAAAGTAAGGGTTGGAGCAAGTATGCAAACAAGGGTTTGTCAAGTCCCAAAGGGTCTAAATACAACTGAGAATTAGTTCTATTTCATTCACCTAAGTTTGCTTTAAGAAAGTTATTTCCTCAAATATAATGTAACAATTTTACTTTTTTTTGATTCGGAAGATTAGTGGACTCTTTTAGTCTGTACAGAAGAGAGAATATTAGCAACTTTGACTGCTTGATTCTTTTTTTTAAATTTTAAAAATTTTATTACTTTTTTAACATCTTTATTGGAGTATAATTGCTTTATGACTGCTTGATTCTTAAGGTAAATATGTGATATGTGTATTCAAAATATCAAATTTGCTCTTGATATTATTGGACAGACTCAGTTATTATTTCTGCCTCTTTACCAAGGTGATTTCTTTCAGACACACATCTCATAGATTACAGATTTTCCATCTCCTCTTCTTTATCCTACCTTGACTATCCTTCCAGAGGTAATCATCTTTCTTAGCTCCCACCATATCTCCTTTCTCTTCATTAGGACATGGGTACCTAGGTGTTCTTCAGCCTTTATAGCACTGACAACCCTGGGTTGTTGGTTATGTTCTATTACTCCTTCCACACATATCTTCTTTCTTGTCCTGCAAAGTCATTTCTTCCTCCTCTCCTTTTTATCCTTTTTCCACGAAACCAGTTAGCCAGGCGAGTGTCCAGTAAAGTGGTGTAGGGGGGAGACATAAAGGTTTTAATTCTAGCTTGATGATCTTGGTGAGTTAACATCTCCAGGTCTCAGTTTCCTCACCAGTAAAAATAAATGTTCCACTTGTAACTTTCTGTGATTGTTTCTTGACCATGGCTCCAAAGGCTGCAGATGCAATTTGTATGCCATGGCTTCCATCAGAGGTACAGTCTCTTATTCAATTCGGTAGCAGTAATAATATGTATATATAGCACTTTGTATTCATGAGAACAGTATGCAGACAACATTTTACTTGTTCCTTTCAACAGAGCAACTTGGGCCAGGTCACCTAGGTAGTCAGTGGCAGAGCCAGGACCTGAATATGGTCCTCTCAATTCTGAATCTTGCATTCGTTGCTCTGCACCTCAGCAGGGTAAGGTAAACTGGCTGGGGCATGAGGAAAGAAAGATCAAAAGGTTTTTTGTATGTTGTCTTTATGTAAAATATGCTGGGGTAGTGAATGGATAGTAGAAAATTAAAGGGTAGAAATGGTGGTATGAATTTTTCAAAAAGAAAAATCTTCCAGATTATTGTTTCAGGCTTTGTAGCTTTTTCTAAACATCTGTAGGACAACATTTGAGAAAAGGGAGTATAACAGAAAATATAATTTCAATTTAAAAATCCTAAACCCAACACTAAAGAATGAAGAACAAGTTACTCTAGTGACTTAGGGGATTTTTCTTTTTTTCTGGATATTTTCCCCAAAATGGAAAATAGTTTTTGTTAAATTCCTTCTATCATTAGCTCAACGATGAGCTTATACAGTCCCTTGAGTTACAAGCTAGGGATTTATAACTTTTTTTTTAACGTCAAGATCAACAACTCCTTCTCTGGTTGACCCTGTCCTGACTTGGTAAGAAGGATCAAATTTAAATCTGTCTATTGTATACTCAGTGGCCTCTTTTGGCCATAAAAGAGTTCATTCTCCATTAAAAAGCCAGTGATATATTCCAGATTCTTTGTGAAAGAATCAAGCATATCTCTCTTTGTTCAGGAGGTGACTGTTAGTAGGGGGAGTAAAAGGGGAACAGGGAAATGGTGGTGGCTTCATCATATGTCACAGGACTCTAATTTGATGCATTAGCCCAACCTTTTCTCATTTAAGATTTAAACCAATATTTATTTTTGAAAGGAAATTCAACCCATATGTATCTGTCTCAGTAGCCTTGTTGGCTTTTATTGATAGGAAATAGGAAGTTACTTTTTTGCCAATATTACAAAAGGCCTAAAGTTCAAGTGAATCTTGATCTTGGCAAATGTAGCTTCTATCCTGAAAGGTGGAACATAGATTCCAGGTGATAAGAAAAGAAAGATAAACATTATCTTTAACTGCCTTCCAAGATAGGGGCAGAGGAGACTGAGGCAGGTTCGAAGAATTACTGATTGTTTAATTTTGTCCCAAAGCCAATATAATTTGTTCTTGAATGCAGATTCTCACATGCATAGGTGATGGTTCCATTTATTCAAGCAATTTCAGTTGTAGATGCTGAAGGCTTAGCATAAAAAGAAAAAATTACTGTAATAACATCTTTGACTTTGATCATTTGTGCCCTTCAAAAAGAAATTATGAATGCATAGAGACTTACTATTTTGATCTATACTTTTATATAAAATAGACACATTTTTCAGCATAGGAGATATTTTCCCATCATCCTGGAAAAAAAGTCTGTCTTTATTACCTTATATTATTTTCTAAATTAATTAATTCAAGAAAAAAATTGTTTCACAGAGCATATTCACTACTTTTTCTCATCCACTGTAAAGATTAGACACTGTGAATTGTTCTGATTTTCTGTGTTTAGCTAACTCAGCCTGATTTACTCATGGAGAAGTGCTCTCTTTAGAGTGACTGTCCTTGGCTTAAATAATGGTTCCCAGGGGTGGTGGAGAGCATTGGAAACCAAGTTCTACAGCCCCAGGGCCAGATTTATAACCTAGCCCAGAGAGACAGGCACAGAATTTGGTAACTCTCAGGAGGTGACTTGTAGTACTCAGTTGAAGCAGGAGGCTTGGACCAGATGAAGTCAGGAGGCAAGGTGCTTAGTATCACAAGAACTCGAGCACAGAATAAATTTTATTTCTGCTTAGAGCTTATCCAGGATCTGAAAGTCCACTTTCCCCATGGCGTCCTGATTTGGTAAGGAGTCCCCAGGATTGTTCCTTCCTCCAAGCAAAAGTTACATTTTAACAAGACTTTCTTTGGCCACTGGCATTCCTCTAAGCAGTGATTCTCAAAGTGTGGCTCCCTAGACCAGGAGCATCAGCATGCCCTTTTTATGCTTGTTGTTAAAATGCAAATTCTCAGGCCTTGCCCAAGTATTACTCAATCATAACCTCTGAGATTGGAGCTCAACAATCCATGTTTTAACAAGCCATCTGGGTGATTCCAGTGCTTGCTAAATTTTGACAAACCCTGCTCTAAAGTAGAGAATACCTTTAGGCTTTTGTGTAAAACTCTGCAATGTAACCATACTGCAATTTGGTTTTATCACAATTTGAACTTATCACAATTCTATGAATTTAAGTGTCAGTTCTATGTGAACAATTAGCTATTAGCCACATGTTTTAAATGAGTGTATGGATTATTTTTCCCTGGTGGCCTCAACTCTGACCTGGTCAGCACAGTCAGCTCAACCTATAAATAATGGTTACCATCTATGTGTAATTAGGCTGCTCGAACCCTGCCTATCTTACCACACCCGAAAAGAATTAGGCTAGATTCAAGTGGCTCAGTATGGAAAAAGTGCCTGTCAGTCTCTTTCTAGGATATTCTGAAGCAATAGGTCATACACTTGTGCTACATCTCCTGCTGTACCTTCTTGGACCCCTGATGGAATTTCTGATTGTCCTTGGGCCAGATGAGAAAGGACCCAGATTTCTGAAAGCTCAAAATTGTTGGAATAAAGCTCAACCCCTTCCCCAGTACCAGATTGTATAATATACTGCTTGAAGTGAATAAAAAACTAGCACCTTTAATTTCCCTTTCAGTGAAGGGTATTCCCCATCATTCCCCTTTGTTCTGAGGTAGTGGCAAGTAGCTTTCAACATTGTTTTTGTACATGTTCTGCGAGTCTTATATTTATGCAAAAGCCACTCATCTAAAGAGACACAAAACTATTCTTGCTCCTACTCTGCCACCAGAAAGTCGGTCCTGACTTTGACCCCTGACTGATATATATTTTTCAGAGGTTCCTCTAGGCAAAGGAATTATTTATGGCTAGTTTGATCTCATTTTCAAATCCCTATAGGAGTTGGGGCTACACCACCTGTGACCTCAGGGATTCCTTTGTCACTTCTAGCCTAAGCTTATCTCCTGTTTTCCAAGTTCCACCTTGCCTTCCAGTTTGACTCATAATAGGAGAGGCATCTCCTTTCAAAAATGTAATCTGAGCTGCGGGCACCCAGTGATGCTGGTATGAGGTAGGTAGAAGTTTTTGTAAACTTCCTTCTAGGAAAGTAACCAAATCCTACTAGTGGCCAGTTTGGAAATCTAGTCAGTGGGCATATTTGATTGCAGATGGATATACTCAGAAAGAGGTAAGTCTTAAAAGTCATCCAAATACTTAATGGACCACTTTCTACCATAACATATGCTCAAAGAATTGAGTGCTAAATGTGTGTCAGGCATACATACATTACTTAACGTATTTTATTTAATCCTTGCATCAGCCTAGTGAGGTAGGGATTATGAGGATCCCTAGCTTGCATGATGAATTAACCAAGGCTTACATAGTTTAGATGAATTGCTGTCAAAGAGCAAGTGAATCAGGAAATGCATTCCAACCTTAGATGATTCTTTTATAAATTCTGTGCTGTTAACCACTATACCATTAGTTCTCAGTCTATCACACCCAATCGTCACTCCCATCCTCCTTTGTAACAAATATTTGAAAGGTCCCCTTTACTATCATGAAATAAAATGTATAGATAATATAATCTGCCTACATACAAAACTTGAAAATCTATAAAATGGAATACTGCTCAGCAGTAAAAAGGAGCAAACTATGGATACACAGAACAACACAACTGAATCTCAAAAACACCATGTTGAGTAAATTTGGGAACAAAAGAGTATATTATTTGTGATTCCATTTGTATGATATTCAAGAGCAGGCAAAACTAATCAATGGGATTAGATGTCAGAACACTGGTCGCTTTTGGGAGTGGAAAAGGGAGGGGATTGAGAATAAAGAGACATGAGGTGAGTAGAGTGATGGAAATGTTCTATTATTTGATGGAGTATTAAATGTATGGATTTTATAGTTGTTAAACTCATCAAAATATACATTCAAGATCTGTGCATTTTACTTTTTGTAGTTATAACTCAACATAAGTTAAAGTCAATATAAAATTCTAACAGTAATATATAGGAGAAATAAAAGGAGTTTTAAATAATATATATATTTCAATATATATATGCTAGGGATGATCTATTTGAAGATATAATGACATAGTCAGATGCTTGCATCAAATATTAGTAAATAAATTTGGATTTTCAATTTTGAATTGAATTTTGTCAAGTGTTTTTTTAACATCACATTTCGAAGATACTATACATACATACATATATACACAGAGACTCAATTATAGTGAAACAGTTGCTGATGCAGACAGATAAGAGTGTCATATTGGGTTCACCAATGTCACAAGTAGTGCTGTTTTTGATGGAATGATGGACTATCCTTGGAAGAATTTCCAAAATACATTTTCCAATCTTTCCTCTATTTACACAGTCATGTTAATTCTGGAAAATTCAGTGAATAAATTATGCAAAAATTATTTTTGTTTTTATATATAAAACAGAGTTGAGTTTAAAGTTCAGATGATTAAAAGTTGGGTTTTTATCTATAAGAATGTCCAAATATTAAAAAATATTAAAATTGACATTTTACATACCTGGCCCTTTTCCACAAAACATATGTAGGACTGGGCCCAAATGTTGTGACAACTGGAAACCCCACACAAATCTAAATCTCTTCAAGAGGAGTGACACTGGCTGAGTTGAAAGCTATGCTCCACACAAGACTGCAAATTTTGAGATCTTTCTCAATTGCTACCTCTTCTGCCAAGCTTATCAACATGCCCTTCTGTTCCCAAGATGAATCCGAAGGATGTTTTTACTTGTCCTCAAGAGAATCCTAAGGATGTTTCTATCTTAGAAATCATATTTTTAGTTTTTATTTTTGGTAATTGTTAGTATACTTATCTATGTCTCTCCTGAAATTATAAGGTCCTTGATGTTAGAAATGTTTTTACCTAACACCCAGTAAGTTCAGGTGCATGTTCCACATTTAGTATATATTTACTGAAAGCACACATGACTGGATTAATAAAATAATGAATGCAGACATCAAATGTACTGAGTACACATGATCCAAGCAATAGGCTGAATTTATATTTCTTTGCTTTGGTTATTTATTACATGCACACACTATTATGTTGTATAGTTGGGATTTACTAGCTTTAGAACAAAGGCAGATTGAGAAACAACTAATTTTTTCAATCAGATCTTTTTAAAAAACATGCTAGTGGCATTGAAAGATAAATAAATAGGTGTATTTTACATAAAGACCTCCTTCTCATTTCTTTTTACTGAAATTAAGATGTAATGATAAGTGCTGTATTGGTTTTTAACCTCAAACTCTCACTACTGTGTAACAAAAGAAAAAAAAAGAAATTAAGAAAAAGGGCAGATTACATAAGGAAATCTATATTTATTTGAAAAGACAAAATGTGATTCAGATACTGCTGTTACCAGTGGGAAAAAGTCCCAGGCAGCCCATTATGCCCAGAAGGGCAGCTCTGTTACCACTGCATCTGAAGCCTTATCTGGGTTCTTACCTGTTGTTATCTGCAAAAAATCTCAACAGACCTACATTAATAGCTGCTAGGGACATAGATATGCGACCTTCCTTGTTGTGAAGTGAGCTCCAAAATTGTGATTAGATAGACTAGTCCCATTTCCAATCCCTCCCAGCTGTTAAGAACAGCTTTTTCAGATCTCTCAGTTCTATGGAAACAAAGAGGTACAGTGTAAGTATCCACCAAATCTCAGGCTAGCTACCATGGCTTTGCCCTGCAAATATGAGAGTTGTGTTTATTTTTCTCATAAACCAAAAAGGGCTAATAGCATTAAGATTTCCGGAAAGACCCAAGCTTGGAGATATGTTTTGCTATAAATATAAACAAAAATAAAACACTAGAAAAACACTAGAAAAAAGGGTACAGTTACACTTCTAGAAAGTCCCTTTTGAAGATTTTTTTTCCCCTTATATATGAAAGCACAGAATTCAGACCTGGTTGGGGGGTAGTAAACAGCAAAGGCCAGATTTTTACAACTTGTTATATCCTTTTTTTGCGTGGCAAGAAAGTTTTCCTGAATATAATCCTGATGAAGCCTTCCCTGGGTCATTGTGGGGACAGGTTTTAGTGGACCCTTTGGGACTTGGATTTGAACTCAAAGCTAGGATACTCTAATTTTGTCACTGTATTTGGGACATTACTGAGAAAGAACCTATAGATATCTCTTGCGAGAGTAGTTTTAAGGCCAGTTGGAAATGCTTCAATACGTATTGAAAAGGTCTCTTCTTCCAAAGAGTTCAAGGTAGTCTTTGTTCAGGCGTTTCATTCCTCTGTGTGGTTTTCTTCATCCATAAAGCGTTTGTAAATATTTTTACAAGACGAATAGTGTCTGGAAAGTATATTAATTATTTCTGAATACACGTATTCATTCAGAAATAATATATGTGCTTTATACATATTCATAGAGCGTCTCTCAGAAAAGCGGAGGTGACCACGTCTCCCATTGGAAGCCCGATCTCGCGGGATCTCGGGCGTTCCACACGGTGGCTGCGGAGTCCTGGGATGAGAAACAGCTGCGTGCAGCGCGTGGCAGCGGCCCCGTTTTCCAGGCTTGTCCGTAAAGAGTTTGGCTTTTGCCACCTGTCTAGCAACCCGCAACGCCTCGCACCAGCCGCCTCGCCTCAGGAGCCCTACCAAGTGTGGGAACGGGCTCTGCCCCAAAGTCTTTGAGTGACTCCTCAAACCAGAGTCGGCGAGTGAACTGCGCGTTTGCGGCCGGAAATCCATAGCCTTCACGGAGGCCGAAGGGGCAGCGCCGCGGACTTCTGGTGAGGAACCCCTGGGGCCCAAGCCGATGTCTGCCAGGTCCAAGGCAACAGCAACCCAAACTATTATCCTTGGGGCCAGCTGTTTTTCCCGGTGGCTGTGAGGGGTCTAGGATTCTTTCCAGGAGACTGTGGCTGTCGGCCCCTGAGGAGCAGCCTCAGGACATTGCTCTCTTTCTGACTCAGCCCAAGGCCGGCAGCCTGTGATGGGAGAGCTGGCCCATTCACCTAAGCCCTTGTCAGGAAATGTTCTCTTTTGAATACCCTGGGGGACGCCCGAGGGCTGGGGCCAAGCTGTGGCCAGGACTGCTGCTGGGGCCGGGGCCCGGGCCGGGTGGATGGTGTGTTGAGTCTCCCAGGAAGGCAAATAGGACGCACGTGGAGCCTGCAGAGTGTACTCTGTGGCTTGGCTCTAGTATCTTTATCACGTACTTAATTATTAGTAATAAAATTTGTGGGAGAAATAAGGATGACCTTATAAAGTTAGATAAGATCAAGAGTTGTAGGATGGAAACAAGAAAACAGAAGATATTAAGAAGTAAGATTATAAAAGATGTTTCAGAACACTTCTCAGTCTCATGACAAACTAAGCAAATACATCTTAGCTCTGCCTCTACATTACATTACTCTAGTCAAGCTTAAAAGAAATAATGGGCAATTCACGGGAGCTAGAAATAAAAAACAAACTCGGAGCCAGAAAGCCCAGTGTGTTACTTGGTACTGTGACAGACCAAGATGGCACCTGTGGTCTACCTAAAGGGTAAAGTCCAGGGACTAGGGATTTAACACTAAAGAATGTGGTCCTGACTAACAAGAGTTGGGGAGTTGCAACTGAAACCCTAGTGTAAAGCCGGAACCATAAAGGGCTTTGCACTTTTAAAAGGCCCCTAGAAAAACTCCTCAGTGGAACAGAGAAATAAGGGTTTGGAGTTGAGGATGAGGAGAAAATAATTCTTCTGTAAATAATCGAAACCCCAAGCATTATCCACAAATAAAGCCCACATTCACACTACTTAAGTTGTATGGCAGTTTCAAGCTGAGAAATTAGCATTCTTTCCTTGACCAGTGAAACTCCCGAGATTAATAGCTGAATTAAATACAAAATGGAAACGTTTCTATAACTCAGAGTCACAAGACTCATAGAAAAGGTAATATGGATTAAGATGAGATCATAACAACAACAACAAAATACAAGCCACACAAGGAAACAATTTACTGTAAAGTAGATTCAGTAGAAACACAAATAGGAAGATTACCACCTCAAAGAACTTAAGGAAATGTAAGAATTCGAAGAGATTTGGAAATAAAATCCAAGAGAGAAAGACAGGATGGAAACTCCAGTGAGGTAATAGGATCTATATATCTATATCTATATATTTATATCTATATAAAGAACTGGCAGATTTGATAAAGAACCACATAGAACTTCTAGAAATAGTTTTTGAAATTTACGTTAAAATACACTCTCAAAAATAATTATATAACAGATCAGACAAAACTAGGACAAGAATTAAGAGAACTGAAAATAAGTTTGAGGAGCTTACCAGAATGCACAGAAAGAGAGAAAAAGGATAGATTGAGATACAAAGGATACAAGAAAAGATTGAGAAGAATTAATGGCAGGAAGGAAATATTTGAAAAACTGGCTGAGAATTTTCCACTGTTAAAGAAAGTCATCAGATTGAGGAAGTACACTGAGTCTCAAGCAAGATTTTTAATATGTATATTAGATATATAATATGTATAAATTATATGTATATGTAACATCCATCACCAAGAACAGTAAGCATCTTAAACTGAGCAGAGACAGGTTACCTACAAAAGAACAATTATACTCAGTTTGGAACACTCATAAGCAGCAAAAGAAGCCGAAAGAAAATGGAGTAATATCTCCAAATGTTTAAAATTCTGTGCACAGCTGAACTTATATAGGAATAGTGTAGCAATAGAGACATTTTCAGATAAAGTCTAAGAGATTTGACCACTAACAGGCTGTCACTGAAATAACTGATAAAACATCTGATTCAGGAAAAATAGAGAAAAAGCAACAAGACACAAGAAGCATGTGAGTCGATAGAAAGATGCATTGATAAAAATAACAATAGTGATGGGTAATTTTGTGAAGCTTAAAAAGACATTGAAACCAAATATATATACTAGAAAAAAATGTAATAACATGTCTAGTGGTAAAGTTTTAAGTTTCTTATTCAGGAGAAAGGCAGAAAATAATGATTACAGTTAGATATTGTTAAAGGAAATGTGCAGATTAAAATTTAAACCTAAATATTGTGAGGAAAGGACTAAAACCATTTTTAAATAAGTCAAGAGTAAAACAAATGACTACAGAAAATGTAATCACAGCAATTGAAGGTGGAAAGGAGACAAAAATCAAGCAAAGAAAAAGTTTGGTAAATTAAAAACAAAAAATGATAGTACAAACAAATGCAAAATAATAGTAATTACAATAAAAAATAAATAGATTAAATTCTCTCATTACAAGACATTTTCACATAGGCGTCCTTTCTGAAATCTCAGGGCATAGACTGGACAAGAGCTCTACTTATGCTTAGGCAAACTCATGTTTGTAGAATGAGTTTGTATTACTCCATTTGAGGAACACCATCCTAGTCACTCCAGGCTAGGGGTTTCATCTTTTACAAAGACCAGTGAAAATGGATTGATAATTAAGTTGATAATTACTCTTTTTAAACTATGTTAGTGAGTTTGGTTTTGTAAACCAAAATTTGTATCTTTTTAAACAATAAGGCCACAAGTAATTGATTTCTTTATATGTTAAGGAAGAGATATTGGAAGTAGATAGTTACAACCTATATTTGCAGTAAAGATTTGGAGGCACAGATGAAGTAAGTAGTGCCTGTTATATTATGAGGCTGAATTAAGGCGTGTGTGTGTGTGTGTGTGTGCGTGCGTGTGTGTGCGTGCGTGCGTGTACACACACACACACACACACTCTGAACTACCTTGAATAAAAGCTTTTAAGAATATTCAGTAGAATGAACTTAACGTGTACTGTTCCCATCATACACATTTATTTTTCTTTTCTAAGATACTTGAATTTAAAACTTGAATTTAGAATTTTACAGGTTCAGTAATATCTGAGGTATTTATTACTCAGGAAATTCCAAGCAGTTTGGGCTCATTTTCCTACTAAATAAATTTTCCCTCATTGAGTATCTAGGTCTGAGCTATGTTCTGTTATTAACAAAATTTGTTGTGAGCTTACTTTTTTTTTTCTTCAAATAATACAACCTTACACCAAGGTCAGATCATGCTAGATTGTTTAAAATATTATGCAAATGTAACTTTCTTCTTTTTCACTTGAAAAATTTTCTTTTCTCTCTCTGGTATCTGATATGATATCCTTAGATGTAGATCCTAAAAAGCCCTGGAGAACTAGGGCTTTACCCATAGTCCTTTTCAGCTTTCCACTACAAATATTCTCTCTTACTGTGAGCTGAGATTATACGGAATTCAAAAGGGATTTTGCTTGAAGTTTATTTTAACTTCGAGAAACACAGTCTTATTTAGAATATTGTGCAAAATTTGCTCCTTTAATTCAGTGGTTGCAGTTGGATTAACAAAATGTATATCACACAATTTTCTCTTGCTACCACAAACATTTTCTTTGTGGTTATGCAAGTGTGACTTTATATTTTCTTAATGAGATGGAGGAAGGAACTAATGTTTACTGAACATTGGTTATTTTACCAGACTATAACAGGCATATTACATAAACACTTTAATGTAACAGTTTCAATTCCATGAGTTAGTTTTAATTTTCCCCATAGTCTAGAGGAGGAAAACAAGTATTTGCTGAAGTCACAATGTTTTTGTCTTCCACATCCTAGTCTAAAAGGTATGACATTCATTTCATTTGTGGAATATTCTGGATAAAATTGTTTTTTCTTTTCTTGCCATAAGTGCCTTTACGGGTGCTTGACTTTAAAGGCAAAGAGTTTATTTTTATAAGGCATCGGTAGTTTAGAATATTTTCATATTTCTATATCCTGTTCTACTTTCTATAAACATTTAGTTTTGTACATGACATTTTCTGTTTTGAGAAAGTTTGCCCTGTAATGACTTCTTGTAAGACCTTAAAATTGTATTTATTTATTTACTTTTTTATAAATTTATTTATTTTATTTTTTGGTTGAGTTGGGTCTTCGTTGTTGTGCGTGGGCTTTCTTGCGGTGAGCAGGGGCTACTCTTCTTGCAGTGTGTGTGCTTCTCATTGCGGTGGCTTCTCATTTCGGAGCATGGGCTCTAGAGTGCAGGCTCAGTAGTTGTGGCACATGGGCTTAGTTGCTCTGTGGCATGTGGGATCTTCCCAGACCAGGGCTCGAACCCGGGTCCCCTGCATTGGCAGGCGGATTCTTAACTACTGTGCCACCAGGGAAGTCCTTAAAATAGTATTTTAAATAGTTACAACTATGTATTATTTGCGAGAACATAAATGTAAACTCCATAAATGTAGACTCCATTTGTTGGTGTGTGTGTGTATGTATAAAATTTGGGCAAAGTTGTCATACAAAAGACTGCAAGAATTTAAAAAAAAAATAAATTTATTTATTTATTTATGACTGCAAGAATTTAAAGTGTACAATTTGATAAGTTCTGGCATATAAACATATCTGTGAAACCATAGTCACAATCAAGATAGAGAACATAGAACATATACACACCCCCGACCCCAGTTTTCTCCTATATCTCTGTAATATCTTCCTTCAATTCCCTCTCTTCTTTCCTCTCCAGGAAAAAACTGACCTGCTTTCTGTCATCACAGATTAGTTTCCATTTTCTAGAGTTTATGTGAATGGATTATACAGCATGTACTTATTTTGGGGTTGGAGAGATAGCTTCTAGATTCTTTCATAAAACATAATTATTTTGAGATTAATTCATGCTGTAGTATGTATCAATAGTGTATTCTTTTTTACTGCTGAGTAATATTCCATTATATAAATATACCACAGTTTATCTACTTATCTGTTGTTAATTGACATTTGGTTTGTTTCCAGTTTTGGGCTATTACTGATGGAATTCCTATAGCTGTTCATGTACAAGGCTTTGTATGGACATATGTTTTCTCTTGATAAGTACCTAGGAGTGGAATGGCTGGATCATATGGTATGTGTACCTTGAACTTTTTAAGAAACTATCAAAGTGGTTTCCAAAGTAGTTGTGCCATTTTACATTCTCACCAGAAGTGTATGAAAATTCTAGTTTTTCAACATCATTGCTAAACTTGGTATGTTGTGTCTTTTTCATTTTACCCATTCTATTAGGCATGTAGTGATATCTAATTGTGGTTTTAGTTGGGATTCCTCTCATGGCATGTTGAGCATCTTTTCATGTGTCTATTACCATCTACACATCTTACTTAATGAACCATCTGTTCAAATCATTTGCCCATTTTTTATTGGGTTATTTGACTTCTTACTGATTTTTGATATTCTTTATTTATTCTGGATACAAGTTCTTTATCAAATGTATGCTTTGCATATTTTCTCCAAGCCAGTGGAAGTCTTTTGAAGTGTGGGCCTTTTTAATTTTGATGAAGAATAATTTATCTTGAAATCAAGTAGATATTACTACAATTTTGTTCTTTTTACTCAAAGCTATCTTGGCTCCTCTAGTTCTTTTGCATTTTCATATGAACTTTTGAGTCAATTTGGTGATTTCTACAAGAAGGCATACTGGGATTGTATTGAATATATAGATCACCTTGGGGAGAATTGACATTTTAATAACATTGAGTGTTTTGAGTGACAAACCTGGCTTATGAACCTTTATTTTTCAGACACTCTTTAATTTCTCACAGCAAATGTTTCATAGTTTTCAAGTGTACACATCTTTCATATTTTTGTCAGATTTCCCTCTAAGTAGTTAATATTTTTGATCCTTTTAAAATTATTTTCTTAAATTTCAATTTCTGATTATTTATTGCAAGTTTGTAGAGATACAATTGATTTTGTGTATTGATTCTGTATCCTATAACCTTGTTACACTTCCTTGTTAATTCTAGTAGCCTTTTTGTAGATTCCATTGGGTTTTCTCCACAGATGATCTTGTTCTGTGTGAAAAGACAGTTTTGCTTCTTCCTTTCAGATCTGGAGGCCCTTGCTTTCTTCCCCCCCACTCTTTTTTTGCTTGATTACACTGGCTAAAATTCGCAGTACATTGCTGAATGGTAGTGTCTTGTTCCCGATCTTAGGAAGAAAATATTCAGTGTTTTACCGTTATGTTGTTACCTGTAGATGTCCTTTATCACTTTGAGGAGGTTTCTTCTAATCCTAATTTCTTGAATAGTTTTTATTAGAAATGGATGTTGACATTTGCCAAATATTTTTTTCTGCTTCCGTTGAGATAATCATGTTTTTTTCTTTTTTAGTTTGTTAATATATGATTTTGGTTGATTTTGGAATGTTAAACCACTACTGCATTTCTAGGATAAATCTCACTTAATATATTATCCTTTATATATATGTTTGGTTTTGATTTGCCAAACTTTTACTTAAAATTTTTGCATGTATATTCATGAGGGCTATTAGTCTATAGTTTCTTTTTTTATTGTGATGTTTTTGTCTGGTTTGGATATTAGGACAGTGCTGATTTCAAGGGATGAGTACAAAAAAATTATTCTTTAGTTTTCTGGAAGTGTTTGTATAGGATTATCTTTGTCTTAAATATTTGGTAGAATTAACCAGTTATGCCATCTGTTCCTGCTCAGATGTTCTTTTATTATCCTTTTAATATCTGTAGAATCTAGAGTGATATTGATCTTCTCAAAGAATCAGCATTTAATTTCAGTAATTTTCTGTGTTGTTTTTACTTTTCTATTTAATTGATTCCCTTTTTGATCTTTATTATTTCCTTTCTCCTGCTTATTTGAGTTTAATCTTGTCTTCCTTTTGTAGATTCTTAAGGTAGTATCTGAAGTCATTTATTTCTTGTTTTCTAATATTGGCATTTAGTGCTATAAATTTTCCTCCTAAGTACTGTGTTGATGACATCCTACAAATTATGATATGTTATGTTTTCATTTTCATTTGGGTTAAAATATTAAAAAATTTCTCTGTTTAAGTGTTCTTTGACCAATGAGTTATTTAGAAGTGTATTAATTTTTTCCAAAATATTTGGAGATCTTCCAGGTATCTTTCTATTATTGATTTCTAATTAAATTCCATTGTAGGCAGAGATCATATGTCGTATGACATGAATACTTCTAAATTTTAAGACTTATTTTATGGCGCAGAATATTGTCTAATTGATAAATCCCCATGTGTACTTGCAAATAATGTGAATTCTGCTATTGTTAGGCAGAGTGTTCATGTTGGTTGATAGCATCATTTAAGTCCACTATATTATCACTGATTTTCTGTCTGCTTCTAATGATTTTGAAGGAAGGGGCATAGACATCTCTAATTCTATTTGTAGACTTGTTTGTTTCTCCTTGCTGTTCTATTAGATTTGGTTCATATACCTATATATTTAGGTATCAGGTATATAAATATTTAGTATTATGTCTTGATTAGTTGACCCTTTTATCATTATGAAGTGATGTTTAGTTATATAATGATATTCTCCGCAGCAGTGTGGGTGGATCTTAACAGCAGTGATACGTAAAAGAAACCAGACATAAAAGGCTACATACTCTGTGTACTGATTTACGTCACATTCTGAAAATGGTAAAATTATAGGGATTTTAACCAGCTAATTGGTTGCCAGATGTTAAGGATGAGGTTAGGGCATTGACTGCAAAGAACCATGAGGGAAATTTTTGAGGCAATCAGAATGCTCTATATTTGGATTCTGGTGGTGACAGTTACACAACACTGTATACATTTATCAAAACTTATTGACTTGTACACTAACAAGTAATACATTTTTCCTCATCTTTATCCTTGAGAAGCTCACAGCTTATTAATGTTTCAAAGAAGGAGTTCAGACACTTTGGTGTACTTTTTATACTTCAGTAAGCTTGACAAAATAAATATCAAGAAGATACAATCACTTTTTCTTCTCATTTGTTCCAATATAAACACAAATATTCACTTCAGTTTCCTACGTAATTTCCTGACGAACAGTCAGTGGACTGCGTGACATACACAGTCGTGTACTCTCATGTAGAGATGCAGCTTTGGGAGAAAGTTTGAGCATGTGAGACCGAGGTCAAGATGAAGTTCCAAAGTGCAGAAAACACCAAAAATGCCACACCTTGAATATCTCATATCCAGAAGTCCCACTGAGGGGGTAGTGCCACAAAGACAAGCGCAGGACACAGTCCTCATTCTAACTGGAAGAAAGTCTGGACGTCTAGCAGTGTCTTGGCTCTTTCTCTGACAAACCTCATTTCCTGGAGCAAGAAAGGCTCCGTGTCTCAGGGTTTTTCCTTGTTGGTTTCCAGAAGGGATATATTACACTCTTTCCACAAGTCATCTTGAGTTAGGAGAGTAACTCTGCCTTACATATGCACTTCCAGTCATACTTATAAGTTCATATCCCTGTAGAATGCAATAAGTAAGCAAGCAGTTGTGTTTGTGATTAGCCTGAATTGTTAAGAAATGTTTCTATATACTTTGTTGAATTTCCCACTTTGCAAATGTCCCCCAAAGTGGTACAGAATATATGATCTATTTTTTTTTGCTCTCTGAAGAAACTCAGTAGGTCCCAAGCAAGCCTTTATAATTTTACTCTCAAATATAATTAGCTCAATTCAACGATTATTTATTGAACCTTTATGATGTTCCAGACAGTAGGAATGAAAGAACAGGAGTTCAGAAGTTGAAAGACTTGGCCCCTATCCTCAAGAAGCTCAGAGTTATTAATATGCATGAAAGGAAATTGTGAGACACTTTCATGTACTTTGTATGGATATGATTATACATGTGAGAGTTTCTTGTTTTGCCTCTATCCCTTTGCCTTCTCTTGTTTTTACAGATAAGGGAATAGAGACGTTTCTTACATTCCATCATTGTTTCCTTTCCTTAACTTTTCCAAATTTTGTTTACATTTTTCAATAAAATATCCATTAACTATTTCTGGAATGGCCAGTGTTCATTAAAGGAGAGCCTTATTCCATGTCCTCACATTTCCATTGAGGGAAAGTAATTTCTGATCCAGTCCCCACAGGTGGAAGAACTGGAACGAATACTTTCAAATGATCTATCCACTCATTTAATCTTTTTCCCCCTTAGAAATATGAGTAACTGCTCAGGTTAAATTGGCAAGACCTTGGTATCTTTTGGGTGATGTATCATAATGGGTAGAATTAGTCCATTGAAAGGCAGTATAGGGTGGGGGCAAGTTCATCCCTTATCTGTGGCTTTATAAGATCTAGTTGCACTCAGGTGAAGCAAGAACTTGTGCTTCAATAAACTATGTTGTAAGTCTTCTAGATCTGGGTCCTCTATATTGGAAGTGAACCATACTCCAGAATCTCTTCTAGAAACTGAAAAAGTATGTTAGATCATACTTGTTTTGTAGCCTGTTATCTTCAATTTAAGACATGAGAGTGCATTCATCAAAGGAGGTACATTCACTGATATAGCTCTAGGAGGGGGCTTTGTGTTTTGGGAGTAATTGCCCCACCATTAATAAAATAAGTATGTTAATCTTTATTTGATTTTTTGTTACTTTTATCTTTATTTGATTTATTTAGTAAACTTTTATTGAGCGTCTACTATGTGCTAAGTGGTGAAAATACAGTGGTGAATGAGACAGGTTTTCTAAAATGGCTTAAAAAAGGAAAACGTGAAGAAAATGTAAAATATTGAAAATAAAAGGGAGCTATGTGATAGAGAGTGGCCGGGGAGCTCTTTAAATTGCATAGTTAGAAAAGTCCTCTTTGAAAAATGACATTAGCTGCTTAAGATGCATCTTAATGTGAGGAAACAACTACATATGGGGGAAACACATGTGGGAAGATCTAGAGGAAGAGTGTCACTGGTGGAGAAAACAGACTCTATCAAAACTCATGAGCTTAATACAATAGAAGGATAGAAAAAACCAAGGATGACTAGAGAGCATTTAGCTGAGGGAAAAAGATAAATGACACCCCCTAAAATAATTGGTAGTATCACCACTGACTCACTTTCTTGTCCCCTTCTTTACTTCATCCTTACTCATTTCCTGTCAATACTTCCAGCTACTCTTTCTTCTGAGCCTCAAGTTCTTCATGTAATATTCTAGAATGCTCTGATACAACTTTTTTTTTTTTTTTCAGAATATAACAACTTCACGTGAATTCGCAGTGAGTAATATTTTTCTTTTCTGAAAGATTCTAACTGGAGTACAAAAGTGTATATTTTTTGAAGTCTTATTTTGGAAGCCTTTACTTATATTCATCTGTATCACTGAATCCAAAATTATCTCTGATATTTGAATATAAAATATTCTCTGTTTTAAATTGTTTTTCACAAGGAACCTTTAAAATAGTTACACATTAAAAAAATGTATAGGCTATTTTATGAAACTTTTGCTCTTTGTATTTTCTGTTTCATATACTTAGTGTTTTTGGCTTTTTTTCTTTTTTGTGTCTGTAGGTTTTTCTGGATTTTATTTGAGTTCTACCAATAGTTATTCTTCTCAGCATTCTATTATACAATTATAGTAAGCGACCCTTAACGTACTCATAACATTTACAGAATAAATGGTTCTTTATCCAATGATTTCTCAGAAAAAACTAATCCTTGGGTGTGGAAGTGGGATTCCTCAGCTAAATGCATGTTTGACATAGCCAGGTACCTGAATAGACAGTTGTTCCACTACTGAAAATTGTCTGAGTGGAATGCCTAAGCACTCATGGTGGTCTTAAAAGAAAGTAAGAGGCATCTGACAGGGTCCTCCAAGCAGTTCAGCTATCTAATCGGACCATCTGAATTCCTTAGTGAAAGATAAGAAAAAACCCTGCCTACCCATTAGGGCAGTCACTCAATTGTAATAAAGCAGATGTTTAAACAAGGTACACATAGCTATGTCTGTCAGTCTGTCATGTAGTGAAGAGGTGGAGGTGCACCGGAGTGGGGGGCGGGGGGTAGGAGGGACAGATGAGGGAGAGGAAGCAAAGAATCCTGCTGGACTTGAGTGTGTGAGCAATAGAGGCAATAGCTTAAAATAAGGTGGCAGCCCAAGACGCTGTTGCAAGTCTGAAACAGTAGCTGCCATTTGCTGATTTTGAAAGATATCCAGAGAGAAAGACTGGGTCAGTGCTAGTGAACCATGACTGAGGGAGACAACATATTTTACACTCCCTGTCTTTCACATACCTTATTTTTGTGAGCACTAGGAGCATTTGGCCAGGATATATAAGTTTTTGTGGTGCATATTGAGAGAATACTTTTCCTAAGGAGCTATTTTTGTTTATTTGTTTGGCTGTGATGTAATGGAAAGTATGTGTTTTATGTTTGGTACTGGACATATCATTCGGTCTCTCTGAGGTCTGATTTCCTCAGCTGTAAAATGATGACAGTAATACTTTGAAGAACTAGAAATTATGTGTATAAAATGCATGACAGATAGAGCCATCATTAGTTTTGATGGTGTTTTCTCTTGGTAGTTGTTGAGATTGTTGTCGGGGTGACCTACTTTGTGGTTAGTGTGGGACTCCAAAGAGAGAACTCTTCATGACAATTTAATAGGAATACCTAGAAACCTGAAAATGGACTCAACCCAATGTGTTTGGAAGAAGAGATTGTAACTACGGAACAACTGGAGTGTCTGCTAAGGGATATTTGCATTTAGGGATATCTAAGCAATGTGCTAGACTGCCTCACAGTCCATTTTACCAGAGGGATTCTCTGGGAGGAGTTAACATACAGACTCATGTGGGTGCACACATAAATGTTTTGTAAGTTGGTGGATGTCCATGGGGAGGGGGCTACATCTGGCTTTGTGCAGGCATCTGTTCCATGCAAACTACTTACCTGCTTATGGGAAAATATAAATCTTAAAATAATAGGACAACTTTCAGGTATATTGTTATATTCAAAATCAAGGATTCAAAATCTTACAGTACAGCCCTAGAGAATCCATAGATGGGCTTGAGAGGGTCCTTGGAACCCATGAACACTGAAATTTTTTGTGTGCATTTTCCTGGGCTGAATTTTCATAGTTTCTATTTTCAGAAAGTTTCCTGGTCATAAGAAAGTTAAGAATTTCTGTTCTATGGTATCAAATAAGATAAGATAAAGAAAACAGACTGATCTTAAAAGATTTTGGATATCTGATATTTAGTGGACAGGTGGTCTCTTTCAATTGGATCTATTTATCCTTTGAGTTACCATCACCAGCAAGTGAATAGCAGTAAAACAGGTTGTAAAATATCAACTTGAAATATTCCCTACTGTTCCCATGTAGCTTTTTTTTTTTCAAGCTCTCTTCCTGTTTGGTTCCTCTTTGGTTTCTCAGTTTTCTAAATTGAATTATAATTAGTTTTCAGGTACTGAGAGAAACTGATAAAGATGAGTTATATAAGAGAAAATAGAATAAAAAGATAGCTAGCTGGCTGAAAAGGACTATAGAGAGTTTTGTGGGAGTTGACAAAGAAATCTGTAACATTAGGCATAAAATAGTTTGAGGACTGATGAAATAAAGGCTGACTCACAGAAGTTCCTGCAAGACAAATTGTGTGCCAGTTCATTACTTTGAAGAATCAAAAGCAGTAATTCCTACGTTATGATTTTGGGGAAAATATCTCTTTAAGAATTCAGCACTGAGTGTAGAAACTTGAAAATTAAAAAAAGAAATTTGCATTGAGATAGAATTAGAGAACATATATTACATTTAAACCTGTTTTACATATATTATTTAATCTTCACAAGCACCCAATGATAAAAATACTCTTTCATCTCAACTTTAATGATGAGGAAATTGATAATTAGGTAGATTAGGCTACTTGACAGAAGTATGACCATAAATCATAAAGCCAGGAATCAAACTCAACTGATTCATTATGCTATTGACAAAGAAGGGACTGTAAAATCTCAAACTACATAAGTAGCTAGGGGATATAGTATAGCTCTGTTGATGATTAATATTGATAATGCCATTACTAAATATTATACTTGCTAATGAATAAAGTATTATTGCTGCAATAATAATACTGACTAGCACTAAGATGTCCAAAACAAGAATCATTCATGATTCTTTGCCTGTGTTTACAAATCATTCTCACCTCCCACAGTGGATGCTATATTATTTTAAATTCCCTTCATGGGTTTCAACATAGTATTGTTTAATTTTAAGCAGTTCTAACATTGTTTTTGTAAGATGCATTTGAAGACTTGTACTGGTAAGCGTCAATAAATTTGGGAGGTCATTGTAACCTTTCATTTTGGTCTGGGAGATATGTACTCTGAAGTCTGAGGGAGAGACTGGCATCACAAAGCCAGAGTCATATACATAATGAAATAAAAAGGTAATGAAGTATCATATTGCTCCATTAGAGAATAAAGGAGAAACTATTACCTTTCATGATTGGTATATTACAAGGGAAATGGGCGTTTTTCTGATGTATTTTTTATGAAACCTAACTGCTGATTCAGAAGAATGTTTTGAAGTATAGTTAAATATGAGGAAAATAATACGTCTGTAAAACTCCAAGCAATAAAACATTGTTGAACACTGTAGTGAATATTTTTAATACTACTGACGTCTACTTAATTTATTCTTTTACTTACATATTTACTCAACAGACATTCAGTGACCACATACTATGTATTAGGACCTGTGTTTGACACCACAAATAATTTAAAAATGAAATAGAACACTACCAAATGTAAAATAGATAGCTAGTGGGAAGCAGCCACATAGCACAGGGAGATCAGCTCGGTGCTTTGTGTCCACCCAGAGGGGTGGGATAGGGAGGGTGGGAGGGAGACACAAGAGGGAGGACATATGGAGATGTATGTATATGTAGAGCTGATTCACTTTGTTATCCAGCAGAAACTAACACACCATTGTAAGGCAATTATACTCCAATAAAGATGTTAGAAAGAAATGAAATAGAGAAGAACTTTGAAAGAGCTTAAAGTTTCTCCCAATCACAGGAAAATAGGCTGTAAATGGGAACATATTTTTCTATGTAACATTGTGGAATTATGTGACTGCAGAATCGTAGTTGTTTAGCTGCTTCTGGGTTTCTGATAGAAACTGGGTGCATTCAAGAAGATGTGATGTCACCACAATGCTGAGATCCTAATCTATCGATATCTTAGTGTGATGCTTCCACAACCTTCCAACAAATGATTATTTCTCTCTTCCTTTTCTTCGACCTAATGATAGAGCATTTATGGTCAGGGTAAAACTAGGAGTGAAAAGTAGATATAGTATTTTGCTTAATTCATCCCTGATTTTTCAAGAATGCCTCCCCTCCTTTTTTTTTTTTTCCTCATCAGTGAAGACATCTTAGTCAATTCACTTAACTTCTTTGAATTTTGAGACTTTTGACTATGTCCTCCTTTTTCAAATAGTTTTTCCTAGACTCTAATAAACATACATTCTCCTAATTTTATTACCTTCTGGATCCTCTTCCTATTGTCCATTGTCTGAAAACTAATGTTTCCTTTATCTTTGCTTTATGTCAAGAGGTAGGGTAAATCTGATCCTTGTTTTTCCAGCAAGGAGGGAAGCAGAAGTTTGAGTAGTCTTTTAAAGTACTAAAAACAATTATATTGTCATTGAAGAAACGTTCAGCATGAATGTACGGTTGGCCCTCTGTATTCATGGGTTTCACATCTGTGGGTTTGACATCCAGGGATTCAGCCAACCAGAGATGGGTCTGGAATTGGTTGATTCCCCAGATGGAAGACAGGTAGATATGGAGGGCCAACTGTATTCATTATATCAATACTACACCCTTTCATATAAGGGACTTGAGCATCTGTGGATTTTGATATCTGCAAGGGATCCTGGAAGTAATCCCTTGTAGATACCAAGGGATGCCTATACTTATTTCTATAGCTACTCCAGCTTTCTTTTATTGGTGTTAGCATTGTGTATCTTTCTCCATCCTTTCACTTTTTATCTATATGTCTTTATATTTAAAGTGGATTTCTTGTAGAGAACATATAATTGGCTCTTATTTTTTGATCCAGTATGATAATGTGTCTTTTTTTTTTTGGAGTATTTAGATCATTGACATTTAAAGTTATTTATTGACATAGTTGGATTAATATCTGCCATATTTGTTACTGTTTTCTATGTATTACCCTTGTTCTTGGTTCCTGTTTTGTCTTAAACTAGTTTCTGCCTTTTTGGTTTTAATTAAACATTTTATGATTCCATTTTCTCTCCATTCTGAGCATATTCATTTAACTTTTTAAAAAACTTTTAAAGATGGTTGCCGTAGAGTTTGCAATATACATTTATAATTAATCCAGGTCACTTCCAAGTAACAGTATACCACTTCAGGGTATTTCAGGTACCTTCTAATAATACAGTATTCCTAATTCCTCCTTCTCATCCCTTGAATCATTGGCTGTCATTCATTTCACTTATACATAAGCTATAATAGATACATTGCTGCTATTGAACAAATTATTATTTGTTAGATCAACTAAGTATAAAAAATAAAAATTAAAAAAATATTTAACTTATTCCTCCTCTAATGCTCTTCCTTTCTTGATGTAGATTTGATTTTCTGATCTATATCATTTTTCTTTTCTTTGAAAAACTTCTTTTAACATTCCTGTGAAGGCAGGTCTACTGGAAACTAATTCCCTCAGTATTTGTTTGAGGAAGTCTTTAGTTCTCTTTCTCTTTTGAGGGACAATTTTGCAGGATACAGAATTCTAGGTTTTTAATTTTAATTTCAACACAAATATTTCACTCCCCTTTCTTTTTGCTTGCATGCATGCTTTCTGAGAATTTGTATATAACCCTTACTTATCTTTGCTCTTCTATATATGTAAGGTATCTTTTTCCTCTGGCTTCTTTCAAGATGTTTTTATCTTTGACTTTCTGCAGTTTGAATATGATATGTAAGTGTATGGTTGTTTTTGTTTTTGCTTTTGCTTTTTTTGCGTTAATCCTGTTTGGTGTTTTCTAAGCCTCTGGGATCTGTGGTTTAGTCTCTGACGTTAATTTAGGGACATTCTCAGTCATTATTGTTTCAAATATTTCTTCTTTCTCTCTTCTCTTTCTGATATTCCCATTACACATGTTACATCTTTTGTTGTTATTCCACAGTTTTGAATATTCTGTTCCTTTTTTTCCTCTTTGCTTTTCAGTTTCTATTGACATGTCTTCAAGCTCAGAGATTCTTTCCTCAGTCATGTCTAGTCTACTAATGAGCTTATCAAAGGCATTCTTCATTTGTGTTACAGTGGTTTTGACCTCTAGCATTTCTTTTTTATTCTTTCTCAGAATTTCCATCTCTCTGCTTATGTTTCTTATCTGTTCTTGCATGTTGTCTACTTTTTTCAGAGTCCTTAGCATATTAATTATAGTTGTCTTAAGTTCCTGGTGTGATAATCCCAACATCCCTGCCATTATGTGCATCTAGTTCTGATGCTTACTCTGTTTCTTCAAACTGTGTTTTTTGCCTTTTAGTATCTTGGCAGTATTTTTTTTTTGTTGAAAGCTGGACATAATGCATTAGATGAAAGGAACTGTGGTAAATAGGCCTTTGGTAATGTGGTGGTAAGGTGTGGGAAGAGGGGGAAAGTTTTATAGTCCTATAATTAGGTCTCAGTCTTTTAGTAAGCGGTACCTCTGTGTTGTGATCTTCACAAGTGCTTTTCCTGCCTGCCCCCCCTTAGGTGGGACAGGATGGCTAAAGGAGTCTGGAGTTGCATATTTCCCTTCTCCTAGGTTGGTTATGCCCTGATATTACCCCAGTAGTTTAGGTTCTGCTAAAATAGTTTCTCTTGAGGTCAGGCCTTGTTAAGAATAGAATGCTCTGATGTATTTCAAAATGGTTACTTTCCCCCTGCCCCTGCTGGAAGCAGGAGGGAATTTTTCTCTGACATTCACTGAGAACTTGGTAGAGCTCCTGACGGTAGAACTCACAAAAGTGTTAGGCCCTTCTGGAGTTTTTAACTCTCAGACTTGTCCATGTTGAGACAACAACTGGCAGTTTGTCAGTTACAGTTCAGGTTTTTCTACTCTGTACTGCTTCCCAGGGAAGTTTCTATTCATAGGTTTCTGCTCTAGTAAGTTGTGATTTTCTGTTTCTGCCTGTCTGTCTCTCCAATTTTGGGGGAAGCAGTTTGCCCTATGGTCTTACTTCTCTAATGGATCTAAGAAGAGTTGCTGATTTTTCAGTTTGTTCAGATTTTTATTTGTTAGGGTGGAATAATGACTTCCAACCTCTTTACCTGACAGAATGAAAACTCGAAGTCTCCAAAACTTTATATAATTATACGTAGATTATTCACATCTAATGCTCTTTTGTGGTGCTGATATTTCTAGTTTTACCAGACTTTAGCATTTTAGAGAATATGGCAAAGAATTCCCTGTGTTCCATGCAGAGGGAATAGCATGACTAGCACTGTCTGCATAATTAAGCCAACTCATATTTTCTGAATGCCTATATGTATCAGGCATGACTCTAGGTATTTTGACATATATTATCTCATTTAATTTCTGTGTAACTCTCCATTTTTACATGAGAAGAACATCGGTTGAGGGAAGTTATGCTAATGTTTTCTGTAAACTTATGCTGTTGGTGGATGACAGAGTCAGGTATGAACTTGGTCTTTCTGACTTATGTTATTCCCAATTGATAATCATTCTTCTCATTTGAGTATTTCTTTTTTTCTGATTTTTTAAATTTAATTTTATTTATTGTTTTATACAGAAGTTTCTTATTAGTTATCCATTTTATGCACATCAGTGTATACATGTCAATTCCAATCGCCCAATTCATCACACCACCACCCCAACCCGCTGCCGTTTTCCCCTCTTGGTGTCCATACGTTTTTTCTCTACTTCTCTGTCTCAATTTTTGCTCTGCAAACTGGTTTATCTGTACCATTTTCTAGGTTCCACATAAATATGTTAATATACGATATTTGTTTTTCTCTTTCTGACTTACTCTGTATGACAGTCTCTAGATGCATCCACGTCTCTACAAATGACCCAGTGTTTTTCCTTTTTATGGCTGAGTAATATTCCATTGTATATATGTACCACATTTTCTTTATCCATTGGTCTGTCAATGGGCGTTTAGGTTGCTTCCATGACCTGGATATTGTAAATGCAGTGAACATTGGGGTGCATGTGTCTTTTTGAATTATGGTTTTCTCTGGGTATATGCCCAGTAGTGGGATTGCTGGGTCATATGGTAATTCTGTTTTTAGTTTTTTAAGGAACCTCCATACTGTTCTCCATAGTGGCTGTATCAATTACATTCCCACCAACAGTGCAAGAGGGTTTCCTTTTCTTCATACCCTCTCCAGCATTTGTTGTTTGTAGATTTTCTGATGATGCCCATTCTCACTGGTGTGAGGTGATACCTCATTGTAGTTTTGATTTGCATTTCTCTGGTAATTAGTGATGTTCAGCAGCTTTTCATGTGCCTCTTGGCCATCTGTATGTCTTCTTTGGAGAAATGTCTATTTAGGTCTTCTGCCCATTTTTGGATTGGGTTGTTTGTGTTTTTAATATTGAGCTGCATGAGCTGTTTATATATTTTGGAGATTAATCCTTTGTCTGATGATTCGTTTGCAAACATTTTCTGCCATTCTGAGGGTTGTCTTTTCGTCTTGTTTATGGTTTCCTTTGCTGTGCAAAAGCTTTTAAGTTTCATTAGGTCCCATTTGTTTATTTTTGTTTTTATGTCCATTACTGTAGGAGGTGGATCAAAAAAGATCTTGCTGTGATTTATGTCAAACAGTGTTCTTCCTATGCTTTCCTCTAAGAGTTTTATAGTGCCTGTTCTTAGATTTTCATCTCGAATCCATTTTGAGTTTATTTTTGTGTATGGTGTTAGAGAGTGTTCTAATTTCATTCTTTTACATGTAGCTGTCCAGTTTTCCCAGCACCACTTATTGAAGAGACTGTCTTTTCTCCATTGTATATCCTTGCCTCATTTGTCATAGACTAGTTGACCATAGGTGCGTGGGTTTATCTTGGGGCTTTCTATCTTGTTCCATTGATCTATGTTTCTGTTTTTGTGCCAGTACCATATTATCTTGATTACTGTAGCTTTGTAGTATAGTCTGAAGTCAGCAAGTCTGATTCCTCCAGCTCCGTTTTTTTCCCTCAAGACTGCTTTGGCTATTCGGGGGTCTTCTGTGTCTCCATACAAATTTTAAGATTTTTTGTCTAGTTCTGTAAAAAATGCCATTGGTAATCTGATAGGGATTGCATTGAATCTGTAGATTGCTTTGGGTAGTATAGTCATTTTCACAATATTGATTCTTCCAGTCCAAGAACATGGATATCTCTCCATCCATTGGTATCATCTTTAATTTGTTTCATCAGTGTCTTATACTTTTTGGCCTACAGGTCTTTTGTCTCCCTAGGTAGGTTTATTCCTAGGTGTTTTATTATTTTTGTTGCAATGGTAAATGGGAGTGTTTCCTTAATTTCTCTTTCAGATTTTTCATCATTAGTGTATAGGAATGCAATAGATTTGTGTGCATTAATTTTGTAGCCTGCAACTTTAACAGATTCATTGATTAGGTCTAGTAGTTTTCTGGTGGAATCTTTAGGATTCTCTATATATAGTATCATGTCATCTGCAAACAGTGACAGTTTTATTTCTTCTTTTCCAACTTGGATTCCTTTTATTACTTTTTCTTCTCTGATTGCCGTGGCTTGGACTTCCAAAACTATGTTGAATAATAGTGGTGAGAGTGGACATCCTTGTCTTGTTCCTGATCTTAGAGGAAGTGCTTTGAGTTTTTCACCATTGAGAATGATGTTTGCTGTGGGTTTGTTGTATATGGCCTTTATTTTTATTTTTATTTTTGGTGGTACGCAGGCCTCTCACTGTTGTGGCCTCTCCCGTTGCGGAGCACAGGCTCCGGACGGCGCAGGCTCAGTGGCCATGGCTCACGGGCCCAGCCGCTCCACGGCATGTGGGATCTACCCAGACCAGGGCACGAACCCATGTCCCCTACATCAGCAGGCAGACTCTCAACTACTGCGCCACCAGGGAAACCCTATGGCCTTTATTATGTTGAAGTAGGTTCCCTCTATGCCCACTTTCTGGGGAGTTTTTATCATAAATCAGTGTTGAATTTTGTCAGAAGCTTTTTCTGCGTCTATTGACATGATCATATGGTTTTTATTCTTCAATTTGTTAATATGGTATATCATATTGATTGATTTGCATATACTGAAGAATCGTTGCATCCCTGGGATAAATCCCACTTGATCATGGTGTATGATCCTTTTAATGTGTTGTTGGATTCTGTTTGCTAGTGTTTTGCTGAGGATTTTTGCATCTATATTCATCAGTGATATTGATCTGTAATTTTCTTTTTTTGTAGTATCTTTGTCTGGTTTTGGTATCAGGGTGATGGTGGCCTCATAGAATGAATTTTGGAGTTTTCCTTCCTCTGTAATTTTTTGGAAGAGTTTGAGAAGGATGGGTGTTAGCTCTTCTTTAAATGTTTGATAGAATTCACCTGTGAAGCCATCTGGTCCTGGACTTCCTTTGTTTGAAGATTGTTGATCACAGGTTCAATTTCATTACTTGTGATTGGTCTGTTTATACTTTCCGTTTCTTCCTGGTTCAGTCTTGGAAGGTTATAACTTTCTAAGAGTTTGTCCATTTCTTCCAGGTTGTCCATTTTATTGCCATAGAGTTGCTTGTAGTAGTCTGTTAGGATGCTTTGTATTTCTGTGGTGTCCGTTGTAACTTCTCCTTTTTCAGTTCTAATTTTAATTGATTTGAGTCCTCTCCCTCTTTGTCTTGATGGGTCTGGCTAATGGTTTATCAATTCTGTTTATCTTCTCAAAGAACCAGCCTTTAGTTTTATTGATCTTTGTTATTGTTTTGTTTCTATTTCATTTATTTCTGCTCTGATCTTTATGGTTTCTTTTCTTCTGCTAACTTTGAGTTTTGTTTGTTCTTCTTTCTCTAGTTCCTTTAGGTGTAATGTTAGATTATTTGAGATTTTTCTTGTTTCTTTAGGTAGGTTTGTGCAGCTATAATCTTCCCTCTTAGAACTGCTTTTGGTGCATCCCATAGGTTTTAGATCATCGTGTTTTCATTTATTAGGGAAGTTTATGACTATAATCTCTTCAAATATTTTCTCAGGTCCTTTCTCTCTCTCTTCTCCTTCTAAGACCTCTATAATGCGAATGTTGTTGTGTTTAATGTTGTCCCAGAGGTCTCTTATGTTGTCTTCATCTTCATTTCTTTTCATTCTTTTTTCTTTATTCTGTTCCGCAGCAGTGAATTCCACCATTCTGTTTTCCAGGTCACTTAGCCATTCTTCTGCCTCAGTTATTCTGCTATTGATTCCTTGTAGTGTATTTTTCATTTCAGTTACTGTATGGTTCATCTGTTTGTTTTTTATTTTTTCTAGATCTTTGTTAAACATTCCTTGCATCTTCTCTATCTTTGCCTCCATTCTTTTTCTGAGGTTCTGGATCATCTTCACTATCATTATTCTGAATTCTTTTTCTGGAAGATTGCCTATCTCCATTTCATTTAGTTATTTTTCTAGGGTTTTATCTTGTTCCTTCATCTGGTACATAGCCTTCTGCCTTTTCATCTTGTCTGTCTGTCTGCAAATGTGGTTTTTGTTCCACAGGCTGCAGGATTGTAGTTCTTCTTGCTTCTGCTGTCTGCCCTCCGGTGGATGAGGCTATCTGACAGGCTTGTGTCAGTTTCCTGATGGGAGGGACTGGTGGTGGGTAGAGCTGGCTGTTGCTCTGGTGGGTAGAGCTCAGTAAAACTTTAATCCACTTGTCTGCTTTGGGTGTGGCTGAGTTCCCTCCCTGTTGTTTGTTTGGCCTGAGGTGACCCAACACTGGAGCCTACCTGGGCTCTTTGGTGGGTCTAATGACAGACTCTGGAAGGGCTCATGCCAAGGAGTACTTCCCAGGACTTCTGCTGCCAGTGTCCTTGTCCTCTCGGTGAGGCACAGCCACCTCCCGCCTCTGCAGGAGACCCTCCAACACTGGCAGGTAGGTCTGGTTCAGCCTCCTATGGGATCACTGCCCCTTCCCTTGGGTCCCAGTGCGCACAGTACTTGGTGTGTGCCCTCCAAGAGTGGAATCTCTGTTTCCCCCAGTCCTTTCGAAGTCCTGCAATCAAATCCTGCTAGCCTTCCAAGTCTGATTCTCCAGGAATTGCTCCTCCCATTGCCGGACCCCCAGGTTCAGAAGCCTGACGTAGGGCTCAGAACCTTCACTCCAGTGGGTGGACTTCTGTGGTATAAGTGTTCTCCAGTTTGTGAGTCACCCACCCAACAGTTATGGGATTTGATTTTATTGTGATTGCCCCCCTTCTGCCATCTCATTGTGGCTTCTCCTTTGTCTTTGCATGCGGGGTATCTTTTTTGGTGAGTTCCAGTGTCTTCCTGATGATGATTGCTCAGCAGTTAGTTGTGATCTTGTGTTCTCGAAAGAGGGAGTAAGAGCATGTCCTTCTACTCAGCCACCTTGAACCAATCTCTCTCTTTCTTTTTCATTTGCTAAAATAGTCACAGTTGTCTTTGGCTTTCCAGAGGTGAAAGGATTATCCTGACAATCTTAAGTATAATGAGAAGAAAAAGAAGATTGTCACAAAATTCTGACATTTTGTCATGATTATTAGAATGAGGAATTATAAGGCTACTAAAAATAAGTAGTAAATATTATTTCTCTAAAATTATATTAATGGCCCATGCACCTTGAGGCACAACTATCAATATTATTCTACACTCACTGATCCCTAATTAATCTACCTCCCCTGCCCCTATTTATTTTCTTTAATTACTGAAGGGTAAATTACCATATTTTTATTGTTGATTGATATTCCTTCTGTATATCTCGTGTGGATGCTCAGAAATTATAAGTTAAAGATAGTTTTAGTATGGGGAGGTTACAAGAGCTCAGATGAAAAGTGGGAAAGAGAATGTAATCTTCAGTCAATGTATTTTTATAGCCTTGTAGATGTTATAGTCCTTCCAAAATTGTCGCAAGGTTGTTCCTGAGTCGTCACTTGCCTTTACTGCCTGATGAAAAGTGTGACGTAGATAATATTTATTGAAAGTTGCTATAACTCCCTGGTTACATCCCATCCATAGGTTGGATGAACAATGTAGTTATTTGGTGGCAGATGCACTACTTTGCTGTTGTTGAAATTCGTCCATGAATGGGGTGTGGCCTGGAGCATTGTCTCACAGCAAAAGAAAGTTAAATGGGACGTCCTTCTGCAAGCAATATTTCTCTACCTCCGGGATAAAGTGGTGGCAAAAAGCGTCCTGGAAAATGGACTGTGTAGCCCAGGCTTTGGGGTTACTCTTCTACACAGCAGGAAGAGAGCCCTTGGCTATGTTTTTAAGGGCTCTTGGGTTCCATGAATGATAAACTAAGAGAGCTTCAGCTTCGTATTGCTATAAGCATTGCCACCGAGCAGCAGAGTTAACCTATCCTTTGTTGCTTTATAGCCTGGCATCAACTTTTCCTCCTTATTGATGTAACTTCAGTCTGGCACCCTCTTTCAGTACAGTCCTGTCTCATCCATATTAAAAACCTGCTTGGGTAAATATCCACCTTCATCAATAATTTCTCAAAGCGTTTCAGGAAATTCCTGGGTAGCTACTGTACCTGCACTTGCTGCCTCGCCACTTACTTTTATGTTGTGAAGGTTGGCTCTAGCCTTGAACTGATGAAACCAGCCATGGCTGACATTGAAAGATGTGCCCACTGATTCTTCCCTGTGTTTCTTCTTCAAGTCTTCTTAAAGGCTTTTAGATTTCTCTTGAATCAACATTAAGCTGAGTGGAGCTTGACGCTGATGCTGATCCTGCATCCGCAGACTGAGAAGTTTCTCCATCTCCTCCGTCACTTTTCCACGCTTCTTCGATATTATTGTCTACATCATTGGCACAGCAGACTTCACATGTTCTATGATCTTGTCCTTGTTCTTTAGAATCTTGCTGATGGTTGAATGACTCATGTTATAAGGACGAGCGATGTCTGTTAGGTGAGCTGACGCGAGTTGTGAAAGAATTCACCCTTAACCCTTAAGTTGCCTTCCTTCCTTGCCAATAACCTTAAATAAGTAAGGCGGTATAGTAGAAAGAGCATGAACTTTCGTATAAGGCAAATCTGGATTTATATATCAACTTTGTACATCTGTTATTTCAAAATAGCAGGCATGGTAACTATCTCACAGGAATGTTATGGGGATTAAATAAGATGCTATAAGTAAACTACCTAGCATGGTTATTGGCATAAAATAGATATTTAATGAATGTTTGTTTATTAAATAAATTAATGAAAATTTATATAAAAATTAAGGCAGCCATCTTAAGCAGGGTGAAGAGTTAAAGAGCAATATAAAAAATACCTGCATCGTGGTCTCTGTAGTGAAATGAACTGTTTTTCATAGTTCCCTAAAATGACCCCATATGCCCGGGAGACCTGTCGTACCATGATCCCTTCTAGGCCTTTTGCATTTCTCTAATACATGTTTATTGATTATCTATTCAGTGATCAAGACACTGAGAACAACAGTGGGAAACAAAATTGCCCTATTTCCCATCCTTATGGGAGCAGGTAGGCATTAAATAATTATAATCACACAGATGAACTATAACAGGCTTGTATATGAAAAAGGAAGAGCAGAGGAATGAGCAAATAAGATTGAGAAGAAGTAGAGAAGTAGGAGAAAAAATAGGAAGTTATGGTGTTATGCAAGTCAAGAGAAGAGAATTTTTAGGACATGTAACTGTGTTGAATATTGCTGAGAGGTCAAGCAGGTGAATAATGGAAAGAGTCCTTGACCTGGCAGCATAGGAGTCATTAGTGACCTTACTAAATGTTGTTGGTGGACAGAGGGAATAAAGACCTGTTTGATGTGACTAGGGACTTAATACTAGATGAGGAAGTGAAGACAAATGTCAGACTTTCTGAGATTTGGCTGTGAAAGAGAGAGTAAGAAGGAATGGTGTATTAAGAGGGTTGAGAAAGGACTTTGCAAGATAGCAGATACGTATTTTGGTGGCTTATGGCATGAGATCAGTCAGGAGTAAGAGACTAAAGAGATAGTGTGAAGAGAGGGGATACCTGCTTTTCCCCAATCAGAATCTCTCCTCTTGCTTTCCATCCCAAATCAAACTTCTAATATCCGTATCTCAGTTGAGAATCTGACAGTCTCAAACTACTGACACAGAGACATGTCTCTTCATCTGAATAGTGTGTGAAGCTTGATAAACTTCATTTCACTGAAAAGGAGAGCAGATACTTGAATAGGGCAGAAACTTCCCTCAGCTAAAATAAAGTTGGACATATATTTAAAAATACATAAGCTTAAATAATTTTGGGGTAGGTAGTATCTAAAACTCATTCCACTCAATTGAGTTTTAAAAAATTTTTACAGATACAGGAAATATTGAGAGAACCCCTGAGAAGCTTGGAATTTTGAAGACTATAGAACCTTACTTCACCTGTTTTAGGATTTCAAATGATAGAAGCCCTTACTGATAATAATATGGATTTTGCCTTTAGACTTGATAAGCCTTGTGCTTCTGAATTCATTATTGATTCATGAAGACTTGAATGGTCTCTGAGGTGTTTAACACTTGCAGTGTGGTGACTACCAAGTAGGGAAAACATATTTGTTTTGTCCCCTTAGTTATTATACATTTCTCAATTGAGTGAGAATTCTGAAGATGCTATAAGAAGAAAATGAATTGAAGAATGTGAATTATTATTATTGAACCAAAATGGCTGGAGGTGTTACTTTTTTTGGCCTTATTTTCTCATCCTGTTTCAGAACATTGTTTTTGTTAAAATGTGAATATAGACATTATGAATTGTAATCTATCAGTAGAGAAAACTAATCAACACCAAGGTCAAGAACTCTAAAGATTCTGTAGTTCTGCGTTCATTTCCTACCGTAGTAGACTTCAGACACTTCAGAGGCTTGGTCTCAGTTTTGCAGATTTGTTTTATGAATCAGGAGGTTTTATATTGATATTAGCATAGAACCATAGAATTTTAAGCTAGTAAGAGGCTAGTAATCCTTTATGGCACTCAGTCTAACCAGGGGGTTGAAATGCTATGTAAAATTGTGTTGTTCACATGTGCATATATTTCAGATCTCATAGACTTTATCCAATTCTTAAAGTAACTGACATGAAAAAAAAAGCATCTAAAACTACATTTTATAGAGGAGGAAACCAGTGCCTTGGGAACCAAGACCTTTTCCCAAATCACACAAAATTTTAGTGGGATCAGTTTGTATTCTTATGGTGTTCATTTCATTCTGAAGTCCATAAAATCAAACTAGAGATATTAAGACTTTTTTTTTTTTTTTTTACTGTTAAAGTCATTTATCAGGCTCATTGTGTCTACTGCATCGCTTTACTGTACTATTTGGGTGCTTTGGCAGAGCTTTAAATTTTTTTAATGAGAAAAATTCAGAAAGTAAGGGGAGATAGATATCTTTGCCTTACTGGGAAAAATAAAGAAACAGCTATTAAAATGAAGTTTATCAAATTAGGTGCTGAGAGGAAAGGTATGTTAGCATTTTGCATTGCACTAACCCCAAGCTAACATGATCAGTTCAAACCTGAGAAGTGGAATGTGTCCACTCTTTTTCGGTTTTTCTGTTTCAGAAGTGAATAGACATCTCGATAGAGCCCAGCTGCTATTTCCATTGACTTAATGAGTTTCTTAGTGCACCCCATTGTGCCTCAGTATTAGAGAAACATATGGCACATTTAACTCTTAACTATGGATTTATCTACTTTTTATTGTGTATTTTCCACCTGTGACACTATAGGTTCTTTAAGAAATCACATATATATGTATATATATATATATATGATAATATGATTCTATAATACATGCCAGTTGTGCTATTCAAATGGATATATGAACGAAATAGCTTTTTCTTCTTAAATGTTGCCAATAACTGTATGTTCTAGAAGAAAACTAAAAACAACATAAAACCCCTCATTTTAAAGCAATTGTGAATGTTTTAAGACTTTTTTTTTTACATCTTTATTGGAGTGTAATTGCTTTACAATGGTGTGTTAGTTTCTGCTTTATAACAAAGTGAATCAGCTGTACATATACATATATCCCCATATCTCCTCCCTCTTGCATCTCCCTCCCATCCTCCCTATCCCACCCCTCTAGGTGGTCACAAAGCACCGAGCTGATCTCCCTGTGCTATGTGGCTGCTTCCTACTAGCTATCTATTTTACTTTTGGTAGTATATAGAAGTCCATGCCACTCTCTCACTTCGTCCCAGCTTAGTCTCCCCCCTGCCTGTGTCCTCAAGTCCATTCTCTACATCTGCGTCTTTATTCCTGTCAGACGTTTTTTTAAAGTAATAAAAATATAGAAAAAGGTACAACAGAAAGGTTTAAAATCAGTAAATTGATCAACTAGGCAGGATATCAGGAAATAATTGCATAAATGGCCTAAAAAATTAAACATGGGCATTCTTACAAAGGTATTGGGTCAATAAAAGATGTCGTAAGAACAGAAATGCAATCAGTCAGGGATTCAGGAAAAATGGGAGGAGAACGTGAATAAATAGACAGGTTTCTTTATTTTTATTCTGATAATGATTTTCCTGAACCTCATTTGACAATGAATCTCAAGTTACAAGTCTTCATGTAAATCTTAATATACCGTTATAGATGACTAATTAAAGTAAAGCTCCACATGAGAATTAAGTCATTCCCTGGGGCCACCTGAAAGAGCCCAACGTTAACTGCATATGGCACTGGGTTTTGATGTGCAGCTATTATTTTCCAAGCTTTGACTTTGAAGACATTGATCAAAAACTGCCACCTCCTACCATGCACAATAACTCTGTCAGAGGCCTGACAACACCTCATAACAGCCACCTTATGCTCACAAAGACATGAATTTCAAAACCAAAAGATGTGAATGGCTAGGAGCCAGGGAGGAACTGATTTACCGAATTTACCTCTTATTTAGAATCCTTGTTGTGAATGGAAGCCATTTTCTTAACTCACACTGCTTTTTAATTGGAACACTTCTAATGAAAGCTCCAGAAGACAGACTGTGGCACAGGAAAAGATAGAAGAGAAAAAAGCAGACATGTATAACATCTTTCAAAGTTAATTTCATCATATTTTATAACAATAATGAACAAAAAACTATTTTCTAGATCCTGCGGCAATTCCTTATGAATAAATAGGGATTTGAGGTTATTTGAGGAATTGACTTACATATCTTGTTTGTGTTCAGTCATTGGAATACAGTAGGAACTAACTCATTAAAATGTATCTTTTTTTGTTAACTATTTTGCTTTCCAAAAAGGGTACCTATGAACTTCTCTTTTGTCAATTTTTATTTTATGAAACTTTTAACTATTTTTTTTCTAATGCTGAATGGCAAGGTCTCACAATAGTTACCTTGAGAGGAAAAGATCACCTTTGAATAGAATGTTAGGTTTTGACAGGAGTAGAAGTTAGTATCTAATCTGACTTTAGTGGTGCTTGAAAATAAAAGGAAAACATGTTTCAAATTTCTAATGGTATAAATAAATAATAGCAAAAATTTTTGCCTTGATGTCTGTCTTATTATTTACATGGTAGGATGTGAGAAAGAAAGGGGAAAACAATAAAAAATTCCATCATTAAACTTTACTAAAAGAAGATAGGAAAACTATGGAATTTTGAATTTCTCTTTCGAATGTCATACCTTTTTTTTTAAATGGAACTGTTGTTAACTGAAAGAATAGTTACATTTTCAAGATTGCTTATGACTTAGCCAGTAAGCGCCTCTTCTGAATAACTGTATTACGAACAACTCTACCTAACAGGTTGTTTTGTGAGTCTCTATTACAGTGGAAGCTAGCCTAACTTCTGGGGAGAAGCATGAGTGTAAAGGAGTCTGACTATTAGAGTATTTTGAGGACTTACTGTTTTTAAAACTTTAATTTTCTCATTTGTAAAACCAGGATAATATAATTGGCCTCAATAAGCTGATTATGAGAATTAAATGACGTAATATATATAGGGCCTGAGCATAGTGCATAACACACAATAACCAGCTCTTAAAGGGTAGCTATAATAATGAGAAAGAGAGATGTTCTTCATATAACAAGATCCTTTAAGGTGGTAGAATTTTATGAAGACTTATTGATTAATGACTTGTTTTAATTAACTTATTAACAAGGATGCAATTTTTAATTCAACTTCTTACTAAAATGCTTTACCATTTAATACGCGCTATTCATTCTTTTATGATCTTTAACAGCCACGTAAAGGGCTCTCACATACTTTCTGAGTGAAACTGTATTGCTGTCTGTTTAAAGACTGAATTCTGAGGAAATGTTTCCAGATACATTAATTTATGAAGGTGGATTCTATTCAGTGTAAGACAAGTCACAAAGCTTATCTCAGTGTCTGAGCATGAATTTCCTTTAAATATCCTGTGAGTTAAAAAACAAGAGTTTCATAAGTTCTGAGCCCTATTTACACAGTAGACTTAGATCTATTAGAGTAAACTAAATAAAGAGCATAGCTTTTGAACATGTGCTTATTCAATTAACCACAATGGCACCAGCGTTTTTTTGTTACAGTCTTTTTAAGTCAGTAGCACTCCTTTATAAAGAATTTTTTAAATCAGCAAGTTCACAAAAGGCCATGTAATTTACTCAAAGAACCATCAGGGTATGTTACAATGATTGGAACTTTTGCCATGTTTTGCTTCAGTTCCCCCCAATCATACTCAACCAGAGATTTGCAAAATGGTAATTATCTTTCTATGAACTGAAACCTTGTAGAATTATTTTCCTAATGGAACTCTGGGTTATCACTGTTATTTCAGGAGAAAGCGGCATCAATTTCCTAGTTAAAAAAACCGCTACCATTAAAAGAAAAAAATACATGGTATAATGATGAAATGAACTGCATATTAGAATTCAAATTCATATGAACTCTTCAGGAAAAAAGTTAGTAGCATAAGTCAAAAGTTTAAAAAATATCCATAACCTTTAATTATGTACTTTTATTTATAGAAGTTTATTCTAAAGAGATAATTAGTAATTTAGAAAACATTTTCAAGCTCACATATTCATCCCTTTCTTACTTAAAATAGGGAAGAAATGACACATTATAAATATCCTTTATTAGAAGAATTAAGTAATTATTGTATGACTAAATAATAGAAAATTATGTGGCTATTAGAGATGATGTTTGCAAAAGCTATTTAAAATGGAAAATGTTTGTATCACAATATTAAATTAAAAGTTATGTATACAATATCCTTTTTGTATGAAGAAAAAAGATTACAAGCAAATGCACTGACACGTTAATTCATCACATTCATAAGCAATTATGTGTTCTTAGATCTAAACATTTTGAAAAACATTGGAATACATATACAGTGGCATGAAAGTATAACTGTAGAGTTTTGTAAGACTTTTTCTTTAAGAAAAAAGTCAAAATACCTTATTTAATATTAAGCAAAAGTACAGAAAACAAAGGAAACAATAAACCATACTTCAAAAGAAATTACACTCCAGCTTATATAAACACCATGGAGCTAAAACTGGAAAAGATTACTTCTTAGTGCATTGGAAATAGTTTTCAAAAATTTCAGAATACAAAGGAAAAATAATGTGATATTAGTGCCTTTTCAGCCAACCGACAAGTAAGTCTTGTGGCATCCATTTATTTATTTTCAAAGATATATTGTTTACTATGCTGGGCATATAGAAATGGATATAGAAAAAAAAGGTACTTCTCTGTTTCCTGTCTTTGTTAGTTTCTTGAGTTCTTCATTACAGGTAAGCATCCTCAACTGGTATGAAAAGGGTCATAAAGCAATAAAAGAAAACAATTCTACTCACTTTTATAGTCCATGTCCCCTTGATAGTGGGGGAACAATGTGTATGATCTCCAGCTGGCTTTTTGCTATCTTAGACCAAGGGATTAGAGATGATGTCCTCCAAGGAAGTCCTGTTTCCTAAGATGTACAGTGCTGTGGGGAGTTACAGCTCTAGGGCAATGAATTATATCTCTCCCCAGCTGTAGGGTATTCTCAGAAGGGAGCATTTACTGGTAGATATTCGTTTTGGGGGGAGTGACATTTCTTGGCCAATTACTTATATCACCAAATACGTTCATCATTTCTCCGATACTCCAGGAAAGACTGTGTCCCAGAGGAGGCCTATTTTTTCCCAGATCTGGGATGCCTACCCATTTGATGGACCATAGTCCAAGGGCTGAAATTTGTCACTCTGCAGGCTGTGGCCTCTCAATCATGATAACACTCAATTGCCTTTTGAAGAGCCCTGGAGAAAGAGAAGTTCAGTTCAAACTTCCCCTCAAAACTGACAAAAAATATTAGCATACCAGCATGGTTCTGGGAAGCCTTGGAGCAGATGGGCTATATAAGGTGTGCTCATATATTCTGAAGCCGTGAAGTGAGCTGCGTATGTTTATGTACAAAAGAATAAGCAATTTAGAGCCTTTCCTTCCAAATCCCTAGTCTTCTTGCCAGGACAAGCTAATAATCATGTCCTCCTTAACTTTCCTTTACCACACGTTAGCACAAGATATTCTACCAGGAGGAGAGATGCTTTAACTGAGGCCTTAGTGGGGGTAGTAATGATGTTCTTTAGAGATCAGGAACATTAATAAAAAATAACTTCAGACTAGACTTGGCAAATGAAATGACTCACAGACTTGGAAATATCCTTGTATATGACTTAATGTTTTCAGTTGCCAGTGGGAAAAGTGAAGCTAAGAGAATAAGTGTCTTGCCTAAGATCTTTATAGCTTAGTATAAAGCTAAAAGCCAGGCCTATTTTTCAGTTGCTGATTCACACTTCCACATCTCTGTGCTGAGTGGTTGGTGTGGTGAACCAACGAGAAATGGCAGTTGACTATAAGAGTTTAAAATGAACAAGGAATTGGAATAAAAATGAATAATAATTAAAAAAGGAGATGCATACATGTTTTTGAGCTTGGGAGAAATTCTGTTAGCTTCCCTTCCTTCTGATATGCTCTACGTTTCGCATTTATCAGACTAGTCTCTTTTGTGTGTTTGTTTTTTTGCGGCACGTGGGCCTCTCACTGCTGTGACCTCTCCTGTTGCGGAGCACAGGCTCTGGACGCGCAGGCTCAGTGGCCATGGCTCACGGGCCTAGCTGCTCCGCAGCATGTGGGATCTTCCTGGACCAGGGCAAAAACCCGTGTCCCCTGCATCGGCAGGCGGACTCTCAACCACTGCGCCACCAGGGAAGCCCCATAATAATTCTTGAAATAAGATATTGTTAGCCTTGCAACTTTATTTATCCTTTTTTTTTCAAAGATGTTTTGGCTATGCCACGTCTTTCCTTTGCATTTCCAAATGAGTTTTGGAGAGGGTTTGACAATTTCTACTAAAGTCTGCTGGAATTTTGATTGAGGTTGAATTGATCTATAGATAAATTTAGGTAGGACTGTCTTATTAAGAATGTTGAGTCTTCTGACCCGTGGGAATGGTCTATCTCTCAATTTATTTCGATTTCCTTTATCTTTATCAGAAAAGTTTGTTTTCAGTCTTTCACACATTTTGTCATTTTCCCTGTCAGTAGACACCCGTTTTATTTAAATACATTTAAGAATTATTTTCACTTTTTTGAATGAAAACCAATATCACTTGCCATAATTGGAAGATAACTTTGAAAATCAAATAAAAATAGAAAAATAGTGTTAAATTCCAGGTAAACAATGTTACTTGCTGAGGTTCTTTTAATTTTTTTTGTTAAAAAGCATAATTGATAAGGCTTAACAAATTATAATGTCATATTTACACCAGGCTGAGCATTTTCCTTTATGTAACCACGTCTTTAAAAATAATAGAAAAAAGGAATTGTTTTCTCACTAGGTAATTCACTGTACTTTAATGATCCATATAGCACTGAAAACTCATTACTCATACATTGGATGTGAGTTCCACAGTAAGGGAATAACTGGATTTTAGGTAAGTGTGGCTTGAGCAAAGATATAGAGGTATGAGAAACTTTGGGTATTACAGAATCTGCAGAGGTTAGGAATTCCTAGAGTGGCAGTTCTAAACCTTGGTTGTATATAATCTTCAGTTTGAGAGTTTAAAAGACTCACAGCCAAAAGAATCAGTTTACTTTGTTTGAAGAATTTATATCTTTTAAAAGTTCCCTAGGTAGTTCCAATGCTTAGGAAGGGTGGGAAACTTCTATGATTGAATGTCAGGATGCCCATATGGGAGGATGGTGATGGTGGTGTTGGTGTGAGGTGGGCAGGTAGGAGAAAGCCCAGATTGATTAGCAGTGTCTGCCCTGGACGTCAAATAGGTGGAATGGTAAAAATGTCATTATTACTTGCTGTCTTAGTGCTAGAATATCAATTGCCTGTCAAGGCAGTTGAATATTATCTTGAAAAACTGATAGAGCCCTGACTCTTCTATCCATTAAGGAACAGACACTCATGAATTTTCTGCCTCAAATGGTCTTTCGGTTTAAAAGCAATATGATCTTTTCTTACAATTAAAGGCATTAAATGCATATTTCAAGAATGCATTTAATGATAGCATGTTTAAAGAATGGTCTACATGACCTTCCCCAATACTGTACAATAGAAACGTGAAGTATTTTTGAAATAGTTTTAACACAGTTGCTATGTATAAATAGTTCTAGATAAGAAATTCATAAAGACTTCTTTGGGCAATAACATTTCAAAATATAACGATATATAGAATCCAAATTTGCACCTCTAACTAAACATAATGCATGAGAAGATTCTGAATGTGAATCAGGCCCCTTAAATACTTATCCACTGTTTAGACGCAGCTCTAAGACCCGTTTAAAATAAGGCACCTTTCAGGTGTGGGTAATATTTGCAGCTTGTTAAGCTGTGCTTTCTCATTAATATTGGCCATGCTACCATCCTAAAGACTTCATCTGGGAAAAGGAAAGAAAAGGAGAACTTCATGTCCAAATCTTCAAACTTTAGTAAGAGGAGCGAGGAACTGGGGAAAGAACTTCAAATCTTGCTTAATTTAAGAAGGGTAGTAAGAGGCATGGGGGCAGGGAGTGAAGGTTATCTTACAAAAAGTATACATTGGGGAATTCATGGGGAAGCAGATGGGAGAAAGGGGCGTGTGTGTGTGTGTGTGTGTGTGTGTCTGTGTGTGAAGGGACAGTGTCTTTTGTCTCCCACTGCCCCTCCTCCCAGACGGTCAGGTCCCCACTCTCCGCCCCTGGCCCTCCTTCCCCAGGTTTTCAGCCCTTGGCCAGTAGACCCGGTGGGCGGGGTAGCCTCTGCAGTCTTGCTTTCTCCTGCTCCGAAGGCGAAGGCGCGCGGAGCACCGGGCATTAATTTAGCGCCCCAGGACTCTAAGAGGCTCAGTGGCATCTGCGCCTCTAAGAGCTTCCAGCTGTGGGGATCGGTTGTCCCCAGTTCTTCACGGGAATTGTGCCAGACTCTGTCGGTGTGTGGGTGGGAAGCAGCGGGACCAAGGCTGGTCCTCTCGGCCCTCGCATCCCAGCAGGGTTAGCTGTGGACAGCGCACTCTCCTGTGGTGAGCCCTCACCAGACACTTCTCGGAAATGGAGCAGTCACAGTGTGGCAGTAGAGACCAAAGCGGCAGCGGCCCACCCCACCTGGCCCCGCGGCTGGTGGCAGCGGCCCCTCCGCCCCAGTCTCCAGCGTTACCGGTACCCCCGAGGATACCTGTTCCTCCAACTTTCCTGCGCCCGTCCAGCCTCTTTCTACGGGCAGCCGCAGCCGCCACCGCGGGAAGCGGAGGCTGCCCGCCGCCTGCCGGAGTGGAAAGGGGGTTGGGCGCCGTGGCCTGCGGCTACCCACGGACACCCAAGTGCGCCCGTTGTCGCAACCACGGAGTCGTGTCAGCCCTCAAGGGCCACAAGCGCTTCTGCCGCTGGCGGGACTGCGCGTGTGCCAAGTGCACCCTGATCGCCGAGCGCCAGCGCGTCATGGCCGCACAGGTGGCGCTGCGCAGGCAGCAGGCCCAGGAGGAGAGCGAAGCCCGGGCGCTGCAGAGGCTTCTATACCCTGGACCCTCAGGGCCCGGGGGTCGATCATCCGGAGGCAGCAGCAGAACGGAGAATCCCCAGACCACAGCAAGTGGCCCTGCGACGGTGAGTGCACTGGGACTGAGTGCCTCGAGACAGGCTAGTGGTCTGGCGACTCCTGCTTTCGAGATTTTCCAGTCAGATTATACAGAGGAAAAACAAGGTGAGTAGATCTTACGTTTGTTCTTTGCAAAAGAAAAATGGTTGTTTTGAAGAAAAAATCTTTGAAATAAGCAGCCGTGGCATGGAGGAGGGCAAGAAAAGTTGTTTAAAAGAAGCATTTAAGTTCTGGGAAACTGCTCTGCAATATGAATGTTAGTAAGGGTGTTAGGGACCTGACACATTTACTTAAGAAGGGCTTTCTGTTCCCTTAGGACCTAAAGCTTAGGTGATAGGATAAAGAAATGAAAAAGTGAAGTGCAAGTGATCAGTTGAGGAACTCATTCTAGGAATGGAGTTTGTGCCCAAGTTGCTATGACTTTCTCTTTGAGAGCAGAGAGCGGGCATTGAGTGAAAAGCTTAATGAGAGGAGCTACATTTTGAGCTTGCTCTGTACTATTTTCAGTTGTAAAACCAGGGGTCATCTGATCTTACATGGAAAACTCACTTATGGTTGGGAGTACAGTTCTTTACCTTTGGGCCTAACCAACTAGAAGTGGGGAAGAGACTGAAATCTACCAAAGTATTTTTACTCCCTTCCCTTAAATTTTTTAAGCATTCTATCCCTTTTCTTCAACTGCTTTTCAGCCTCCAAAAGTGTAGAAAACTCTAACATTTGCAGTTTCACCTTTTCTCATAGGAAAGAAACTTAGATTTTCTAAAATCAGGTTTGTAAAAACGTTGGTGTGAATTTCAAAGTCCAAGAATTTCTTATCCTTGGGGATCTTATCCTTAGCGATTTCTTATCCAAGAAGTTCTTTTTTTCTCTTATTTATTGACTGCAAATTGTCTTCACCCCCTGTGTTAGGTAGAAAAGATTTTCTTTTTGACTAGGGTTATCCCAACTTAACTTTTCATGCTAATATAAATCTCACTGTATTTTAGTGAATTTCATAGCCCTACAAGTAGGTCACTGAAAATGTCATTTTGGTATTTTTGTATAAATCTGAGACTGGTTGTATCATATGAAATTATAAGGTAATGATATAGTAAGTTATTAATTAGAACATTCCTTGAATTGTGAAAATTGCAGCTCTTAACAGATCACAGCATGTACTTTTGTGCTTTTGAAAAGAGTCTCTGTCTACTTAAATAAGGCATATATGATTTTGTTTTTACCTGTGTCACCTTTTTGTCCATGTTCTAGTTTATGTCAGTGGACAAAATGGACTTTAAACATTTCTCATGAAAAATGAAAGAAGGCTGGAGAACGAAGCTGTTAAGCAAAACTGCTATAAAAAGAAGTAAAAATTAAAATTCTGCAAACTAAATTGACAGTGAGATTTGACTGACAGCTCTCTGCTAAGCATTGATTTATTTATGTGATTTTTTGGGGGTGGGTGCTGTTTTATGGGGTCAATTATTTTATTTTATTGTTTGCCTCAGTTGACCTTCTTTGAAAAGCTGTTTCTCAACTGTCTCCTCTTATACAATGTCCATGAACTGTAGTAGTCTTATTTATTCACTAGACCAAGACTTACAGTGATGCAGAGGCGAATAAGATTTTCCTACACAAAAGAATATTATATTTGAAAGAAGAAAAACTATGTGTGTCCCAAAATTACCTTACAAGACAGAGCATACAATGATAAAAGTAAAGTAAAACCAGCTATAGGAGTTGAGGGAACACAGGTGATGTAAATGATATCACAGTATTTTAAAGACAGCTTATTTTCTAGATAGTCTTATGCAATCAGTATTTCATTACATTATATTGTATTCCATAAATACAATGTAATAACAAAAATTATTTTATGCATAAATTACTGTAGAGGTGAAATTTTGATACCTTACATGTTCAGGGGGTCATATGTGGTGAATCATATATAAATAAAATGGAATGGCAGACCAAGGCTAATCTATCTTTACTTCATTAGATAGGTTTTCTTGTTTTATTTAAGGTGAAAATACTAGTCTTTGTGATTTTGCAGGAGCAGCAACTTTTGTCATATGTTTGATGTAATGACAGCATTTTAACCCTCAAAGTGTTAAATTGTACACACTTTAATTTTAAAATAAACTGTAGATATTTGTTTAGAATGTAGGACCACTCCTTGAGAAAACATAGTATTGCAAATCATGTTTGCAAATCACTGCTTCAGGCATTGTATGTTTTGTTACATTCATAAACATTGTACAAAAAGAAAGTTTGACAGTAAAACTCTGAGTACCCCATTGATATTTTACTCTTTCTAATGGAAATAGAGGTAAAATATATCTATAGGAAATGTAAACCTAAATAAAAGTTATTTGTTATTATTTTCCTGGCATTAGCCTTGCAAAAGGTTTTTAAAGATAGTATTGTTTCATTAATATTCATATACTCAACATGTTGAGGTAGAAAATCCGGTTTTTGTGTAAAAACATTTTTGGAAAATTGCCCTTAATATTGGAAAGGAGTTGCGATTTAAAGCATATGACCAAAATGGTTTTTTACAAGACACTTTGAAAATATGCACAGATTGCAATAGTGAAAATAGTGCAGTTAATAATTTTATTTTAGAAACAATTTGATTGTAAGCTCTTTTATTGATATTTCCTAGAGATTTAAAAAGAAAGTCCATATTTCACAGAGGATTATGAAAAAACACCAACTTTGTATTGTCTCTCACATAAAATGAAACATGCAAGCTCTGGTATGATTTGAGATTGGTACAGCAGTTGGCAATATTGGTTTAGATTTGAAATGAAATCAACAATTTTGTTATTTTCTCACATTATTCAGGTAACTTAATTGGAACCTGAAATGTGAGCATTAAAAAAATAGTTGTTGAAATTTAGCATTAGTGACTAAATAGAATATTCATTTTCATACTAAGATTGTTCCTTCTTCTGATTTCTTATCTAAACAATTGTTCTATTTAGTTCTTTTTGCATAGTGTCATTGTGGAAAAAAAACCCTCCCGTGGATAACAACAAAACTTGGGTAACATTTAGAAAAATCTTGAATCACCAAATGGGCAAATAGTGTGAAATATTGGTGTTAACAGTTTGGGGGTAACAATAGACTTTCATCTTCTGATTCCTAAATAACTACAGCATTTGTATATTATATAATTTTGTAATCCTGAAATGACATAATAAATAGCGTTTTCCCACTGTTCCAACACCTGCATTTCCAAATGATCTTTTATAATTCTTGTTCATTAAAATCTCTTACATTGATTAATAAGTATTATTGATATACTATGAGTAAACAAGTTAGTTTATCCAGCATTAATTTTGAGTGGGCAGTACTGTGTTCTTGGAAGTTTTCCCTTTATTTCATTCCTTTTTTTCCTCTTCCCCAGGACGAAAAGAGAGTAAATGTGACTCATGCCAGAGTGGACAAGAAGACCTGGTGTCTAAATCCCATCAATTTACCCTGAGATCATCTCCTAAGTCTAATGATGTCACTGGAAAACAAAATGTCAGGTCATCTATTTCAGAAAACCCAAACAAGGATGATAGCATTCAGTCTCCTCATCCTGGGGAGCAGTCAGGAGGTGAAGAGAGTCCCAGGTCCCTGTCATCGTCTGATTTGGAATCAGGAAATGAAAGTGAGTGGGCCAAAGACTTCACTGATACCACAGTCAGCCTTCCCACTGTGTCCTCTAGACCAAGAGACCCTCTTGATATCCTTACCAAGATTTTCCCAAGTTACAGACGCAGCCGTCTAGAAGGCATTCTACAGTTCTGCAAAGGGGATGTGGTCCAAGCCATTGAACAGGTCCTAAATGGGAAAGAACACAAACCAGACACCAGGGACCTAGCAAGCTCAGGAGCCTTGGAAAATACAGCTTTTCAGAGAGCTTCGAATTTAAGTTTAGCTGGAATTGGTTTTGGAACTCTAGGAAATAAATCAGCTTTCTCTCCCCTTCACAGTACTTCTGCTTCTTATGGAGGTGATTCAAGTATCTACAGCTTAAATCCTAGACTAGGTATCAGTCCATTACGGCTGGCATATTCCTCTCCAGGAAGAGGGCTGTCTGGTTTCATGTCTCCCTACCTAACTCCTGGGTTGGCACCAGCATTGCCTTTTCGGCCAGCTTTGGATTATGCCTTTTCAGGGATGATTAGGGATTCTTCTTACCTTCCCATCAAAGATTCAGCAACTGGTGGCAGACTGTATTCAAGGCCAAATCAGAACAACATGTAATGCATCTGCCTACCTCCCGTTTTGGAATATTTCTAGAAGCATGCAATATAACCCTCACACCCACACATACCCACATCTGTTAATGTGTTCACTATGTATGGGAGTGGATTACTGGGCTTTAAAAGTGCTATTTTTTTTTTATGAGCAGTATAATAGATTTGAGATCTAAAGACTCTTCTTTAGCATTTATTAAGTGAAAGAAACATTCTTTGTGCCTTGAATAAAGCCATTTCAGGGAATATGTTTACTGTAATGAATTTTTTCCCTATAAAGCCATTTCAGGGAATATGTTTACTGTAATGAATTTTTTCCCTAAGATATCAGTTATAAAATTCTTATTTTAAAACTATACTTGTTTTTATTTCATTGAAAAAATGGAGTTTATAATTAAAACATACATTATAAAGCAGTCCAGTGTTACATAAAATGAAGCAGAAGCAATAATTGAAAAACTGAGGTAATTCTAAATTATTATTTTAAACTTTTTTTCTCCTTCTGTTTCTTGTACACAGGAGAGAAAAAGCTTATTCAAAGTATTTTATTCACATATAAGTAATTAGCTGTAAGTTAAATTTTTGAGAAATTTAATACCTTATTTTTTTCTGAATGTCTTATTTTTCATTCATATCTGCCATTTGTGATAAGTGCCGTTAATAAAACATTTCTCTTTAAAGTAAACATTGTGAGATACACAAAGGCCTATGAAGTAAATCTTAGGAAATGAGAATGCTCCATCTCCTGGCCACTATCACTAATTGCAACTAAGTTCTGGTAGAGTATAGGAATTAGAAACAAATGGTTTCCTAATAGTATAAGGTAACCATTTTTTGAAATGGTCATCTTGGATCACGCTATATTGAATTTTCATATTACGGAGAGAACATCTACTGTGGATGAGGATTTATATCTTTAAGCATGGTTATGCTTGTATTTGGGGAAATATCCCTTTCCAAATGTTTGTGGCAGGAATATGGCAACCATTCTCAAAGGTAAAAATAATTTTATTCTGAAAACTTAAGTAGCTGCTCATATAAATATTGATTGACTCTAGATAGTTAATGCTTGCTGCATTGAGGAGAGAGAAAATATTTCCAAAGGGGGAAAATTGTCATTAAATTTTAGAGGTTTTCTTGAGATTTTAAAATTACTTTTGTTCTCCATCTAGAGAATTTGAAAGCTATTTATTTCAGTCAGTGTAAAGTCCCTGAGAACAAAACAGTTTTATGAAGTTTTCTTTATATGTCATCATTTATTTTTTAAAGGACAGTAGCTCTATTCTATTGTCAGGAATAAATGGAAACCCAGCTGTGGTATAAAATAATTGATGAATTAGAGACAGTTTAAACCATTTGAACAGCATGATTTACTATGGATTTCTTAAATTATGTGTATGTGTGTGTGTGTGTTTATATACCTCTCTATCTATCTGTTATACACATAAGCCCTATTGGTTCTGTCATCATGAAACCTTTTTCATGGAGCCAGATAAAAATACATCAATATTTCTAAAGTACATTTTACCAGCAAATATCATATTAAATAACTGCGTAGTATCTGATGCTGATTTAAGATGTAAATATGTTTAAAGAATATGCATTATTATTATTATTTTTTTAGAAGATGTTGGGGGTAGGAGTTTATTAATTAATTAATTTATTTTTGCTGTGTTGTGTCTTTGTTTCTATGCGAGGGCTTTCTCTAGTTGTGGCAAGCGGGGGCCACTCTTCATCGCGGTGTGTGGGCCTCTCACTATCGTGGCCTCTCTTGTGTGGAGCACAGGCTCCAGACGCGCAGGCTCAGTAGTTGTGGCTCATGGGCCTAGTTGCTCCGCGGCTTGTGGGATCCTCCGAGACCAGGGCTCGAACCCGTGTCCCCTGCATTAGCAGGCAGATTCTCAACCACTGTGCCGCCAGGGAAGCCCAGAATATGCATTATTTTTGATGGTGTGAATGTGAGAAAGCAGATCTTCTAAAGATTTGATACATCAATATTCATTATTTATAAAAAAAAGTTTTAGATTCTAAGCCTAAACCGTGGTACAATGCTTGTCAAGTAGTTGATATTCAATTAATATATACTGAGTGAAGGAATCATTTTGGATGGTAGATCTCTTAGAGACTCTGATAAAACTGAAGAACTCTGCAAAATGGCCTACAGACACAGTTTTGAATACAATTTCATGGGGTTCTTTAATCTCCTAAATGCCATTGGCCAATCAGGTTGGAATCCTTGGTGATTCTTAAGGTGTTTCCATTGCATTAATTCATTTATCAAATCCTATTTTTTAAAAAGTGCTAGATGCTATTAGAGGATACTGAATGTAAAATGTGCCCTCAAAGAAGTTACATTATACAGTAGAGATCTGATATAACAATACAACAGTGCTAGAGTTGCTGGATTCTTTATGTGGTTTATGTAATGATGTGCATGTATCCATTTGCTTTTTGAATTGGGGAGAACATCCATTTGGGGCAGTATTCAAATTTTTAAAAATGTTTTTAATTTTAAAACTTAATTTACATAATGCTTTATACATTTCATACCCTTTACAATAAGTTTAGAACTTAAATAGTCTTATAGGTTATGTTGTCCAACCACTAAATTGAATGTGAGGAAATTGAGGTTTGGTAGTAGTGTTGTCCGACATCCCTAAGGTTAAAATAATGGTGTCAACCGTCAGGGGTGGAAGTTACTTCACCATTTTCAATTAGACTGTAAGGCCTGAGGAAGGATTCATGCCTGTTTGTCCACTCACAGCTTTGTCTAGTATCTGGTACATAAATAGGTGCTCAAGTAATAGTTTTCCACTGACTCAATTAATGAAAGATAAAAAAAAATATTAGCTTAGAAATTCATTTATTCAGCTATTTATTAAGCACCTACTTTGTGCCAGGCATTGCGCTAGACCAGGGGATAAAGAGGTGAATAAGATATAAGACCTGCCCTCAAGCTGCTCACAGTCTGTTGCCCATGTGTACAGAAATAACCAACCAACCAGTGATGGTACTATTTGACAATGTTGGTACTTCAGTGAGTTCTCTGTAATCTTGCAGTTTTTGCTCATCCATGCTGCTTGAGGTCTGAACTCCTAAGCCACCAATTAGGGGTGGGAAGGAAGATGGAGAACATCTGTTTCCATGTTGTATGTTTAGGCAAGTCCATTCTGTTTGTCCAAGAGGTAAGCAACTTCCAGGTCTATGGTGAAAGAAGTGGGCAAAGAGGAAGTTTTGTTTGCTTGAATGAAGTCTTGTGTGGAAATCACTCTAGTTTCCTCATGGCCTCTAGATCAGAGTTATTGTCCAGTCTTCCTGGGGTTGGTCTTTTGGAATTCCTCTGATTCAGTGCATAGATCTCATGGTGTAAGCTCTCACCTAGCTATTCTGTGAAAATGGGTTAGGGTTGGGGGGACAATTGAGGAACATGTGAGTCAAATATACTATTTTTCTCTTCAACTTCTACTGAAACAAAAAGATTCTGGGGATTTTAAGACCTTCCCCTCTAGACATTCCTAGCTGTGAATGTGGAACTAAGAAAACTACTAATGAAGTGGCCTATGCATTCAACTCTTTTTAAAAATGCATTTTCCTTAGACATTTGTTTGTCTTTGAAAGTGAAAAGCCTGCAGAATACAAGAGAAGCTTGGAATAAAGCACCTTTTTGTATACCACTGTAAAGAGAATCATTCTCCCAAGCACAAGATGAGATGAAGTGCATCATCAGCTTCATAAAGGCAAAGCTTTCCTCAGGGCAGCCTGATTCTTAAGCATAGATGCTCATCCTTTAGGTCAAGGCTAGTGGGAAAAGTTCTTGCTCAGATCCATTCCTCCCACCCCCATGTATCTCCACATAATCTCGTTATTAATGCCTGTGTTGCAAAGCTAGACCCTTAATTATTTGGCACCATCTCCTCTAAAATTGAAGTTATTTTGATGTAGCACTTCAGAGCAGCTGTGCCAAACATTAAAATACCTTTTTTTGGTTTTTGCTTTGGTTTTTTGTTTTTTGTTTTTGCTTCTCTCATTTTCCAATGAGAGAAATTCATTGGCATTTCCCCTTTCTGAACTCCATGCTAATGATGGGGGTTTAGGAAAAAACAGGATGATAAATGTGACAACTATGAAGATGTCTGTTTCTCAGTTTTGTCTAACTGGTAATTTAAAAAAATGACATTTTAATGTTTTTAAGACTGTGTCACAGTATCCTCAAGTCAAAATGACCACATTATGTAGTCCTATGAGGATGTACGTAATTTTAAAATAGGTACACAAATGTGGCCTTATCAAAACATCTATGTCAAAAAGGTTCTTTAAAATATCAAATGTTTATTAAAATCCATCCTAGAGACAAGTTCAATTAAAAAAGTGGACTGGATGTTGATACAGTTAGGAGGAAATATATAGAAAGTTGAGCAAGTGTGCCAAAGAATGTTGACTAGAAAAATCCAAGTCAAGCAGCAGGTGTTTTAGATTCCTGTCCTTGACCTTTTATAAAACTTCTGTCCATCAATTAGATGAAGGAATAAAGATATACAATTCATTATTATCTTATTCATGGACAGCACACATCTGTGAATGGCAGCTAATCTTTTGATTGACAGAATCAAATTTTAAATGATTGATTCTTACCCTCTAACTTCCATTCCAGTGAGCTGATATAACATTCAAGATCTTAAAAAAAATCAACTGCACACATAAATAAGAAGGAAGAGAGACCTGGATTTATAACAACTTTTTGAGAAAAAAGTAGTGGTATTTATTGGTAAATCCACTATGAGATTACCATGTAACATGGCTGTCCTAAAAGTCTATTGAAATTTAGGTTACATTAATAGGAAAACATATGTAAAAGGAGAGAGGTGATAGTACCATGTACTCTGAAATATCAGTTCGTCAGATATTAGCTAAAGTAGTGTGATCAGTTCTGAGTGCCAGATACTAGGAGTGATTCTAAAACTTGGGATATAAGCAAAGAGGCATCAGATGCTAAATGATTGTGGTGGTGGTGGTGGTAGGGTTCTAGGAGAAAGATTTTTAAAAGGAGAAATGAAAACGTTTAAAGAGCTAGCATATGACAGAAATGACTGTAAGGGGCATAGGAGGCAAAAGTTACATAGATAATTTAGAGGAACATAAAGAAGGGTACTGTAATTGCATTTAATACACGGACTTGGAACCCCAAAGGCAGACATCACCAGAGAAACGTACAGTCTTAGATCCAGTTTGTTTGTTGCTGTTTGGTTTTTCATTTCATAGGTGAGCCATTCTTTCATAATTTATTGCACTTTTTTTTGGGATTCTTTTGAGGGGTATGTGGAGTAAATGAGCAGCTTTGTGTTCATGCTACATTTATCAGTCAAGATTCAGCCAGGAAAACAGAGTCCCTTTAAGTATATATGGAAATGAGGGACTTATTTTAGGAATTAGACTGAACACAAACAGAAGGAGCTGGGAAGACAAAGTTTGGAAGAGGGAAACAGGCAGATCAAAGAGTCACTAACGAATCTGCCTAAAGCACTGGTATGTGTAGACAAGTGGGGAAAAGTAGAAACTTGCAGGAAATCTGTGAGGTCCAGCATGTCAAGTCACTCAAATGGTCCCAAGGGAAGGTGCTGTGAAGGGGTATAAAGGAAGTTAGTGCCTCTGCATAGCTTCTAACGCTGTGGGTCTGCAAGCAGGTACCAGGTGGTGGGCCTGCTGCCACTGTTGATCAGCAAGGTCAGCAGTCCAGTGCACCCCTTGCCAACATGGCATTCATACTCACTCATAGCAGCCATATTTACTTCCAAATAAAGGCAAAAGCAAATTCATTATTTCACCTAAAATTGATTCTTTGTACAATAACATGCTAGTCCTCTCCCTAAAAGAAGATACAAAGTGACTTACCCATGTTTGAGGGATGCTCATTCCTCTTCTGGCTGAGTCAGATCCCCCATTGAATATCCTATAATTTTAATCCCAAGGTACTATTATAACCACTATTAGTAACTCTTACATTAGAGTAAGGAAATGGGAGAGAGGGAAAATTGGTACACACACACACACACACACACACACACACACACACACACACACACCCTAGAAGCAGGGAAGAAATAAATGCTCCTATCAGTGCCCTCATGTTTGCAACTGGTCATGGAATCTAAGATGGTATTTATAACTTTTCCCACTCTCCATTTCATATTCCCTGTACTCTTTGCAAGTCTATTAAGTCAATTGTGGTTCCTTACTTGGATGACCCAAATCTTCTTTCTTGAAGAGTCTGTGTTATTACAGTCCTGCCTTTATTGGGTTGTTCTAGCTTTCCATTAACTTTTACCACAAAATATGGGAAGACTAAGTGACACTCTGGAGGATCTTGTGCATGCTGGAAATATTTTCCTCACCCTTTCTTCTTGTTTCAGAGGTATGAGCTGCTCAAAGTAGCCAATGGTAGTCTCAGGTTCCAATACAATGTTGTATTCTTTGGTGGAATCATTTCTCCTTTGTGAAGTAAGACTTCTAAACCCAAAAAAGCTGTAGGGAAAGGAAACAAAACTGTTGCTATTGCATCATTATCGTTAATATGAGAGGAGCTGTTTCCATATCTGTCCTGTGATTCCTAAACTGAATTCTGGGTATAGGAAAAACATCACTACATATTTATAACTTACTCAAAGCATATCTTACATCCAGGATGACATTATTTCAGCCCCATAAAGTGCTGTCACCAGCTGGTGCCGTAACAGTCTTTCAAAGGCCATTCCATAATTTTATTAGGCCAGCTGTTTCAGGATGAGGGGAACATAATGATACCAGAGAAGTCCATGAGCATGAGACCAATGTTGCACTTCATTTGCTATAAAATGTTTTTTTTTTTTTTGTCAGAAGCAATGTCGTATGGAATACTGTGAGGGTGAATATGGCATTCTGTAAGCCCACAGATGGTGGTTTTAGCAGAAACATTGAGAGGAGGAAAGGCAAAACCATATCCAGCATATATATGTCTTTTCCAGTGAGAACAAAAAGCTGCTCCTTCAATGATGGAAGTGATTCAGTATAATGAACTGCTACCAGGTGGCTGGCTAGTTCCCTCAGGGAATGGTGCCACTTTAGGGGCTCGGTGTTGATATTTGCTCTTGGCAGGTTGGGAACTCAGCAATGGCTCTAGCCAAATTGGCCTTGATGAGTGGAAATCCATATTGCTAAGCCCATACATAAGATCCATATCTCCTTACATGGTCATTGTCTTCATGAGCCAATTGGGAATAAAATAATGGGAAAAGAATGGGTTACCTTATGCATATATTTATTAAGATCTCCTTCTCTAAGGTTGCTGTTTGGTGAACATTTGTATGGGACAAAAGTATTCTCATATTTGTACCCATTTGGAGAAGTCTTTCCACATACATCTTCTCTAGATCATACTTCTTCATGTTTCTTCCAATCCTGTTTCTTCCAAGTTGCTGGCCATGCAGCCAAACTGTTAGCCACTGCTCATGACTCATTTTAGATATGTACTTGTATCCATCTCTACTTCTAGGCAAAATGAAAGCTTGAAGTTTTTCCCATTGAAAAGATTTTTTTCACCACGATCTTTCAGGGCCATACCTGTAGTGCTGCAGCTGTCCACTTCAGCTAGTGCCAGAATAGCGTGGGGAATTGTCAGTGAACAAAGACCAAATTGTTCTTTCTCATTCTGCTGTCATAGACAACTTCACATTAGAGGAAAAAAGAGGTGGCAGTGCGACAGGAGTATTCAAGCCATGGAAGTTTGAGCCACTTTTCGTGCAACTTGTTTGTGACTTCAAAACCTGTGGAGAAAAACCTATCTATTGCTTCCACTTGGCTGAACACTGAGGGATTTTGGGGCAGACGACACCCTGTTCATAGGCGTATTTCAGGAAATGTCATTATTTAATGACCAGTAGTAAGTGTTAGCACTCAGGTAGGACCCAGTAAGGAGGCAGAAGCTGTTTCTCAGTTGAGAATAATTATTTGCAGAGAAAGTATAACTTTTCTCCAAAATCCGAAAGAGGTATACTGTGATTTATCTGTAAGGATCTGCCTAAGTTTCTTTTAGGATCCCCAACTGCTATAGACACTTCAGGCACTATTGGATATGCTGAGTCCTGTGAACCAAGTGGCAAGACTGGTTGAATGGAAGCCTGGTTCTGTTGCAGAACCTTCTTTTGATCTGGACTCCAAACTGACAGCTTATTGGGTAATTTGGTAAATAGGTTGAAGTCAAATGCCCAAATCATTTATCTTCTGCAACCAAAATTTAGAGGTCCACCTCTAAGAGGTAGCAGGTATCAGATGCAGAAACACATTCACCATTTGATAAGAGAAATTTTGACATGCACCACTGATGGTGAGAACCTTAGGCAGAATCTTAGACCATTGGTGCCTAGAAATTTCACATATATGACGTATCTCTGATTTTCTATGGTGTTTATTCTCCCATTCTCTGGCATGCATATATCTTTTTTTTCCTTTGTTTTTTTAACATCTTTATTGGGGTATAATTGCTTTACAATGGTGTGTTAGTTTCTGCTTTATAACAAAGTGAATCAGTTATACATATACATATGTTCCCATATCTCTTCCCTCTCGCGTCTCCCTCCATCCCACCCTCCCTATCCCACCCCTCCAGGTGGTCACAAAGCACCGAGCCGATATCCCTGTGCCATGCGGCTGCTTCCCACTAGCTATCTACCTTACCTTTGTTAGTGTATATATGTCCACGGCATGCATATATCTTAACAAGATATTTAGTGTACATACTACTCTTTGCTCACCAGGTCCAGTCAGCATGATATCATTTATGTTGTGGGCTTGCTTGATGTCCTGTAGAGTAGAGAAACAAACAAGTTCCCAGTGGGCTAAACTACAGAAGATAGCTGGAGAGTTGGTAGAGCCCTAAGGAGGGACACTAAAGTTCATTATTGTTTCTGATGGCTTTACTAACAAGAACAGAGTAAAAGTATGTTTGAGATCAATAGCTCGAACTGGAGAAAAGGGGCAGTGTCTATTTTCTCCAACAGAGCAAACACATCTGGAAATACAGCTGCAGTTGTAGTTACTACCTAATTTTATAATAGTAGACTCTCAGTCCTGAAGATCTGTATGCCTTGTCCACAGGCCAAATAGGTGAATTGAATGGGGATGTGCTAGGAATCTTTAGGCTTCTAATGGGGACAGAAACCTTGGCAGTCTCTCCATGATGTGCTATTACATTTGTTTCACTCCTCAGTAGGGAGTGTAAGTTCTAAATATCTCCATTTGACATTTTCTATTTAATCATTCTCAATACATAGGAAACCTAATTGTAACAGGTCAGGGATCCAATTTCGGGATTCTCCCAGTTGCTGAGTATGTCTTGACCAACTGTGCTTTCCAGAGTTGAGGAAATAAACATTGGGTAATTTGGGGTACATATCGGACTCACTATGAAACTGACTTGAGCCAAAATGTCATTAGTGATTAGACCTCATTCCTCTTTTTAAACCTTATCCAGCCTGGTGGATCATAGTGGCACTTTGGATTCCAAGGGAATAGCCATTATCCAATAAACACTGAAAAATATTATTTCTCTTTTCCCAATGTACCGTCACCTGGTAAATTGGCTCAGGTCCTTTTGGAGAAAGTTAGGAGAAAGATTTACAGTTAAGTTATTAGAAGTATAGCAGGGTCACTACTCAAGGGGATCCATCCTCAGTTTCTATAACAGGTTCAAGACTAGAAATTTGTTGAGGAGCCATGACTCTCTTTTATTGATTCAAGAAAAGACTTAGTTTCATCAGACTTAGGACTTTCCCAGTTACAAATAAAGTGTGACTTTATCAGGGTTCCCACCTATTTCAGTCCTAGAAATACAGTGATTGAGTAGTCAATGCCAAGATCTCTGCAGGTTAAATAATTCTAGCTATTACTTCAGCTCAGTGTTTTTGTTTTTAAAATAATATTCATGCCAATCCATGGATGCCTGAAAAAATGTGTATTCTTTGTTGTTTAGTGGAGTGTTCTATATATGTCATTTAGATATTGTTGGTTGGTTGTGTTGTCTAGTTCTTTATCCCTTCCTGATTTTTTGTCTGGTAGTTATATGAATTACTGAGAGTGGGGTATTAAAATTGCCAATTGTGTTTTTTTCCCCACTGTTTTAGCAAAACATGCACACACCACGCATATAACTTGACCTCCATGTAGAAAATATTACTATTAGTACATTAAATAATCAGGAATAGTATAATTTGGTGACTGATGAAATTCTGAGTTTTTGTCATTTACTTTCAGGTTTTCAAAACTAAAGCAGATACTTTGGTTCATATTTCATATTCCAAAATTTATAAATTATTGATTCTTTGATTTGAAAATTTTCATTTTCTAACATACTCTTAATACTTTCTAAAAATATAAAGATAAATTAAGTCTTATAATTTTTAGTCCTTTTAGTCTTTATAGACAAATGTGGAAAGCTATGATTATTTCCATGGGTGGAACACACGGCGGGGGGTCTTATTGCATTAAGATTGCTTTGATTTAAAAATGGTGTGTCTTAAGATCTTATCAAAAAGCAGCTATGAATTCACAGCTTAAACCATTTTACCCTTGTTGAATACACATAACAATGATAGATTTAAAATATTTAAAAATTAAAAAGGCATAGCCTTGCCCCAAAACAATATAAATATCTCCATAGATAAGAAATAGAATAGGATCTGACAATAGTAAACAGAGGGCTAAATAGTAAACAGAGGCTACATGTATCCTGGTCTTTAGGAACCCAAATTGTCAAAGGCAATGGGAATTCGAATGCTTTGGACTAATATCAACCAGCATTGCCTTCTGTTCATGGGTAGTGGGAGAAATAAATTGATGAATGAAACTTGGGAAATGTGACATATTCCTTGCCAAGGAAAGCAGGCTGAAAAAGGCTGCCACGATTGCCTAGAGTTGTACCTTGGTTGGGATGATAGAAAAGTGAAAACAGCCATGTAACAAAGATCTGGATCATGCTCTGTTATGGCCTTTGATATCACTCCAATATGAATGTGAAACAGGATCCTTGAGGTGCCAGTGTAATGCATGGTTCTGGTCTGGAGACCTTGATGGTGCAATGTAGGCAAGTACAAGACTGCTAGACAGGGAAGAATTAACACTGAGAATAAGAAAGGAAGAAAAATGAACTACCCCTAAAGATAGGCATGTAAATTAAAATTCTAATGCACATGAGGAAATCTACTTCCAAGACAGCCATTTCAAGGAACAATTGAGATACAAGTATATGTCTATGAAATTCAAATAATAGAATGATTTGTAGATGACTTTAAAATAGATATATTTAAGAGCCTCAAAGATATAAAAGTAGGAAAATTAGTTAAAAGGAAATTAATTTATGAAACAAATTCAGACTGATATGTATTTCTACAAAACAGATGTGGCAAAAACCAATTAAAAATCTTGGGAATAAAAAGTACAGAGAAGAGAGTTAGTTGGAAAATTATACTAAAAATTCATCTGGAATCTAGCACCAAGAGATAAAGAGATGAAAAAGATAAATGGGTATTTAAGATGCTGATCGGAAGTAGATTGAGAGGCTCCAACATATGTCCTATGGGAGTTCTAGGAGTAGAGATTTAAGGAAATTGTATAGAAGCAATAATAGCTAAAATATTTTCAGCTGTGCAGTAGTCAGAAGAAAGAGAAAATAATTTAAAAAGTTAAAATATGTCGGTAAATATTATTGGTTACTGTATGTCTACTTTTTTAAAAATTAAAAAACATTGTGGGAGTATAGGTCTAGGCAACAACAAACTGGAAATTATTAGTGGAGGAATAGGTATTTGTAGGTAGTTAAAACCTACTGTTAAGATTCTTGTCTTTTTGAGAGAAAAACAGATGTTGAATGATTTTAGTGCTTATTAGAAAAAAATGTTTTCTTATGCATGCATACTGAAAAACCTAAAAATTATTACCAAAGAATAATAATAAAATTGTTAACTTCCAAACCATGAGGTGAGATACACACTTTGAGTCATTTTTCTTCAGATGTTCCACTCATTGCATAGAGTCATGACCTTACTCTCCTCCTTCCCTCTGATCTCCTTCTGGGACTCCTCACCGAGTAAACCCAGTTGGAAGCCAGAGGCAAAGGAGGCTAGTTGTTGTGTTCATACACGTCACCCTCACACACATCAACAGCTTGGGTCACAGAATAGAATGGAGAAACATATCTGATCTGGAAGTATAAAGGGACATATCTAGTACAGCCTCACTGCAAAAATAAATTCCAGATAGAATAAAGGCCCATATGTGAAGAACAAAACTTTGGAATTATTAGAGGATAATATGAAATTATCTTTATATCTAAGGGGTATGGAAATATTTCTTTACTTTACTTTCCAGTACTTACCAACTTTGTCCAGAACTCAGGAGAAAGTACTGAGTTAAAGAACTCATGAAATAATTATGTATACCATTTATGATAATTCCATTTATGAAAATTAAATTCTATTTATGAAAATTAAAAATACAGAACATGCTACAAATTGCTTATGGGTAGATATGTAATAAAAGTACAAGCATATGGATTGGCTATAAAGAAATCATGTTCCTCCATTCCTTCTAAGTAGGAATGGAGGGAAATGGGAGTGGGGAGTGTAACATCGGTGCTTGAAAATAATCTCTAATGTTTTGTGTCTTAAAAACATCTTTAATCCAATTCAAGGAGTGTAAATACATTTCATTATCCTATTTTATTTTCTGGGCTTTAAAACATTTTTAAAATAACAAAGAAGAAAACACATCATTCATCCAATACAAAAATATTCTTTCAGATATATGAGAGTGATTAAGATCATCATTAGATTATGCTAATTTAATTTCTGTAGACCAAGTTAATGGCTGAAGTTAAGGAATTACTCTGGTGTTTATTCCAGTTCCCCTCTTTCTCTGGTAATGGATCTGAACAAGCAAGAAATGTTTCTCTCCAGTTTTTCTCTCCCATAGCAAGCAAAAGCCTTCAGTATTAAAACTGTTCCCAGGAGTTTTGGAACTGAGCAGCCAGAAAGGGGTTCTTAATTTGTGCAAAGGTGTTAATTGAATTTTTAATTCAGTAAGCAACATGCGCAAAACAATATTCTGGGCTATATGGATAAATACAGAAATGACCTTAAAGGAAAAAAAATTAGGTGGCAGGAAATTAATATTTACTAAACAGCTCTTGTGTGCTTTAAGGAAAGAGGCACCTCACGTGGACAAAGGCATGGGAACTTCAAATTTTGTTTAGATTATATTTGAACTTTCTTTTTTCTGTCTGTTCTGTTAGCAAAATGTTTCCTATTCTTTGGGGACTTTTGTTCTTTCTTTAGTTTCCTTTTCTGATTTTCTGAACCGCAGAATTTATTGGGTGACATCAAAGCTAAGAGCAAGGTCCTGATGTCAACTCTCGATTTTACTCCTTCCTGTTTGACCTATCTTGGGCAACATAGCTGACTGTAAAATGTCCCAATCTCCTCATCTGGCAATTGGGACGATAATAATGATACCTAGCTCAGAGGATTGTTGGGTGGGGACGGAGGTTAGATTAAAAAATAGGAGAGAACACAACTACGTCGCTTCAACAATGGGTAGCATTAAGCTTCTACAAATGAAACCTATGAATTTTTTAAAGATTTACAATTTAGATGATAAAACAACTCATTTGTTCTTGGAAAATAGCACTATACCATACAACCCTGTGCTTCAGACTTGCAGATACGATGTCCTTAGGTGAGGTCAGCTATTTACTTTCCAGCCTGTGGTGTTTTCATATCAATACTTGCACTGTGCCATTTACACCTTCCTCAGAATGGGTCAACTCTGTAAGGAGTGATTTTTAAAGCTTCCATTTGAGGGCGATGCCTACTTCTGTGGTAATTGAAATACCACAAATGTCCAGTTACACAAGGAACTTTTTTCCAGAACTTGATTTAAATTGTACCATGTTTCCAATGTATTCCAGTGATGTGGCAGCTCTCCTTATTGATTGGTACCCCAGGCAGATGCCATCTTGACCTATGCTGAGCACTTTATATTAGACATTTCATTACGTTGCATTAATCTTCTCAAATATCTTGAGAAGAATACTTAACACCAATTTTATACATGAGCAAACAACCTGAAAAAGCTTACGTAATACTCCCAAGTTGTCTTAACTGGTGTGTGGTATAAAACTCAAACTTCAGTCTAGATTAGTGTAACTACAAAAGTAGTTTACATTCTTCGATGTTGTTTGTCTTTCTAAAGTATATATATGTTACATTTTATATATATATATGTGAGTGTATATATGTGTGTACGTATCAATAAGTATATGTGTATATGTACAGAATATAAATGTAATTTTACAATTAATGGGCAAATATATATGTTATATTTGGACTATATTTTAAAAATTACGTTTATATTATTATTATTTATATATATTTTTTTGCGGTACACGGGCCTCTCACTGTTGTGGCCTCTCCC
>NW_020175441.1:1680060-1868763 GCF_003031525.2 Neophocaena asiaeorientalis asiaeorientalis | reverse complement strand
ACGAACCCGTGTCCCCTGCATCGGCAGGCGGACTCTCCACCACTGCGCCACCAGGGAAACCCTTAACACCAATTTTATACATGAGCAAACAACCTGAAAAAGCTTACGTAATACTCCCAAGTTGTCTTAACTGGTGTGTGGTATAAAACTCAAACTTCAGTCTAGATTAGTGTAACTACAAAAGTAGTTTACATTCTTCGATGTTGTTTGTCTTTCTAAAGTATATATATGTTACATTTTATATATATATATGTGAGTGTATATATGTGTGTACGTATCAATAAGTATATGTGTATATGTACAGAATATAAATGTAATTTTACAATTAATGGGCAAATATATATGTTATATTTGGACTATATTTTAAAAATTACGTTTATATTATATTATTATTATTATATTTTTTTGCGGTACACGGGCCTCTCACTGTTGTGGCCTCTCCCGTTGCGGAGCACAGGCTCCGGACGTGCAGGCTCAGTGGCCATGGCTCATGGGCCCAGCCGCTCCGCGGCATGTGGGATCTTCCTGGACTGGGGCATGAACCCATGTCCCCTGCATCGGCAGGGGACTCTCAACCACTGCGCCACCAGGGAAGCCCTATATTATATTTTAAAACAGGTCCAAATTAAATATGTTGATGAAGAAAATACACAGATACAACTGTTTGCCTGCAGAGGAAGTTCTGTTTTCTTGCTGAATAATGCAATAAATGTGCTAAAGCAGAGCCAGCATGCCCAACTGTTTTATCAGGTTGGCAGGCCAGAATAAAACACCAAATTACTGTCTAGAAACAAAACATATTTTTAAGTAGAGCTGTTTTAACTAAGTGGAAAGCACCCCGGCCCATTTAATATGTGAGGTTTTTTCCCCATTTCTTATAAATTTGAATTAGGTAAAGACTATATTATTATTTGTATTTATAAGAAATCAATCCCCTGAGCAGACTAAGCTACTAATTTACATAAAGTTATTCTTTCAAAATATAAGTAAAAGCAAAAGGGATAGTATGCATTATTATTTCATTTCTATGCAAATATATAAAAATTCCTCCAGGTAACCCAGTTGATGTTTGCCATCTCTCCTTTTCTTTAATGCTATCCAGATTGAATGCTCTTTCTTCAAAATTTTCAAACTTGAGCAATCTCATTAACAGAATGGTGACTGAAAAAAAAAGCATTGAAATAATTATCACTGAAGCTTTGTACAAGTGAGCACTATCTTCATAATCAATAGGAAGCATTTATTGCATGCCTCTTGTGTCTGGGGTATTGTGCTGAGCAGGAGTAAAGCATGTTTCCCACCCTTTTTGAAAGTAGAGCTTCATGGGGGAAGGACAGAAGGTCTTCCTAGTCTGAGAGGGAGGGATGTGGGAATGACGGAGGTGGACAGCGCAGAAAGACTAGGCCCTGATCTAGATGTCCATATTTCTCAAAACTTTGCCTACACAGTGCTTTGTTACGTAAAATATAGCTAACATGCTCCAGGCATTTCAAGGAGAGAAAATGGTCCTGGATAGCCATGGAAACACATTTCTTCCCATCTTTTGGTAGTTCATCAAGAAACTGGTTCAGCAGGTATGAGTTGTTCTAGAGAACAACAGGATGATACTAGAGGCTGAACCCCTTCCCCATTCCAATCATTCTAATAGGGCCACGCCCCTCACCAGGAAGCCATGTTGGTTTTTTGGGAGCCTGTGCATTCCTTGTAGTACTGTTTTATTTCCTTTTTCTCTATATAGAGGGTTGTGGAGTCAGATTCCTTCTCTGGAGCTTTTCCATGTTGTGTACAATATAGCTGTGCCTGGCCTAAGCACAGCTACCTCTGTGATACAAGCAAGAGTTTGAGAGTTTGTGTGTGCTCTGCTACTCCTTTGGTTTAAGTTAAAAAAAAAATAAAAAACATCTTACTGAACCGTGCTAATGCTATGTGAGATTGTGCTCCCTTCACATGACACATTTCTTTGTAAAATGCCATGTGTGATCAAGTAGGGCAAAGAGCACCAAATTAGTGACAATTAGAGTCGTAGCAAAAATAATCTTTTCTTCAAAGTCTGGCATGTCACCTATGCTCAGAACCAAAGGACCAACTAATTCACAACCTGTGGATGTCTTGCTTGCTATGAAGGGACACATTTAAGAACCCAGATCATGAAATAAACTTTGATTCAGACACATCAAAATGGAAGTTTTTTGAGAATACATCAGCAGAAGTGTTAATGTTAGATAACAATATGTTATAAATTTTAACACTGACCTTTAATGTTCCAAGAGCAGGAATTGCCTGAGGCTTGCTACTGTCTTTGCCTCAAGTTCTAGCTGAAGAAGCTTTCATTTGGCTCTCCAGGCGCACTACTGATGAAGTCACTTTGAGAAATGTCAGATATGGATAAAACATTTTCACACACATTACGCCTGACAGGAAAACCTGGTGGGCTGATGTCAAGAACATGAAACCACATCCTGGACTTCTTTGAAATGCTTTGCCTGTCCCTTCTACAAATATAGAGCCATTTAAGATTACCTTCCTGGCTGAGACCTGGATGTACTTCAAAGGACATGTAGGGTTGATAGCATTGATCACTTCTGGGGCTCTGAGATAGAAACGTTGCTTTTCAAAATCTGGAGACCAAAAGGAAAAATGATGATGCTTACTTCCCACAGAGTTGTATAGTTCTATGAAAATTGCAAGCAGAGGGTAAAACAAAAGATACACATGTTAAAAAAAATTGCTTGGAGTGTAAAGGCTCTTTGGCAATGACAGCCATTTTAGCTCAGTGGAGTATATAACTAGCCAGTTGAGTGCTTTCCCCATATTAAAATGTACTTGTTTTAAAAAGTCAAACAATATAAAAAGACATACAATAAAACAGAACTGCTTCCTTTTCTTAGTCCCCTTTATTAGTTTCTTTGGTATACTTACACAGTTTCTATATGCAAATATAAGGAAATAGGCATGAAATTTTATTCTTATCCCCACACTTCTTTTATATGATTCAAAAGATAGCTCCTCGCTTCTTTCATATAACAATGTATACTGGAGTTTCTTTTGTGTGTCTGGTGTTAGGGAGTGTTCTAATATCATTCTTTTACATGCAGCTGTCCAGTTTTCCCAGCACCACTTATTGAGGAGGCTGTCTTTTCTCCATTGTATATTCTTGCCTCCTTTATGAAAGATAAGGTGACCATATATGCGTGGGTTTATCTTCGGGCTTTCTATCCTGTTCCATTGATCTATATTTCTGTTTTTGTGCCAGTACCACACTGTCTTGATTACTGTAGCTTTGTAGTATAGTCTGAAGTCAGGGAGCCTGATTCCTCCAGCTCCGTTTTTCTTTCTCAAGATTGCTTTGGCTATTTGGGGACTTCTGTGTTTCCATACAAATTGTGAAATTTTTTGTTCTAGTTCTGTGAAAAATGCCAATGATAGTTTGATAACGATTGCATTGAATCTGTAGATTGCTTTGGGTAGTATAGTCATTTTCACAATGTTGATTCTTCCAATCCAAGAACATGGTATATCTCTCCATCTGTTTGTATCATCTTTAATTTCTTTCATCAGTGTCTTATAGTTTTCTGCATACAGGTCTTTTGTCTCCTTAAGTAGGTTTATTCCTAGGTATTTTATTCTTTTTGTTGGTGTGGTAAATGGGAGTGTTTTCTTAATCTCACTTTCAGATTTTTCGTCATTAGTGTATAGAAATGCAAGAGATTTCGGAGCATTAATTTTGTACCCTGCTACTTAACCAAATTCGTTGATTAGCTCTAGTAGTTTTCTGGTAGCATCTTTCGGATTCTCTATGTATAGTATCATGTCATCTGTAAACAGTGACAGCTTTACTTCTTCTTTTCCAATTTGGATTCCTTTTATTTCTTTTCCTTCTCTGATTGCTGTGGCTAAAACTTCCAAAACTATGTTGAATAAGAGTGGTGAGAGTGGGCAACCTTGTCTTGTTCCTGATCTTAGTGGAAATGCTTTCAGTTTTTCACCATTGAGGACGATGTTGGCTGTGGGTTTGTCATATATGGCCTTTATTATGTTGAGGAAAGTTCCCTCTGTGCCTACTTTCTGGAGGGTTTTTATCATAAATGGGTGTTGAATGTTGTCAGAAGCTTCTTCTGCATCTGTTGAGATGATCATATGGTTTTTATTCTTCAATTTGTTAATATAGTATATCACATTGATTGACGGACATATATTGAAGAATCCTTGCATTCCTGGGATAAACCCCACTTGATCATGGTGTATGATCCTTTATGGAATATTACTCAGCCATAAAAAGAAACAAAATTGGGTTATTTGTTGTGAGGTGGATGGACCTAGAGTCTGTCATACAGAGTGAAGTAACTCGGAAAGAGAAAAACAAATACTGTATGCTAACACATATATATGGAATCTTAAAAAAAAAAAAAAGTCATGAAGAACCTAGAGGCAAGATGGGAATAAAGATGCAGACCTACTAGAGAATGGACTTGAGGACATGGGGGGGGCGGGAAGGGTAAGCTAGGACAAAGTGAGAGAGTGGCATGGTCATATATACACTACGAAATGTAAAGTATGTAGCTAGTGGGAAGCAGCCATGTAGTACAAGGAGATCAGCTCGGTGCTTTGAGATCACCTAGAGGGGTGGGATAGGGAGGGTGGGAGGGAGGGAGATGCAAGAGGGAAGAGATATGAGGATATATGTGTATGTATAGCTGATTCCCTTTGTTATAAAGCAGAAACTGAGATACCATTGTAAAGCAATTATACTCCAATAAAGATGTTAAGAAAAAAATGTATACTGGAGATATTTTCATATCAAACTCAAAGAGATTGCTTTTTTCCCCAGCAACTTTAAAAAATAACTGCATAGTATTCCAGTCTATGGATGGGTAACAAGTTAAGTGGACTCCTATTGAAGGCCATCTGTGTGATTGATAATTTTATGTGTTTGCAAACAGTGTTGCATTGGATGACTGAGTATTTGTTGTTTGCTTGTGTACAATGGTATCTATAGGATAAATTACATAAAATTGAAACTAGATTAATTTATAATTTGAAAGGTTTTGCCAAATTGCTCTCAATAGGTTAAGCTATTTTGTGGTCTTAGCAGCAATTTATGAATATCATTAATAGAATGTGTCAAAAGTATTTTGGACTTTAAGAGATTAAAAACGTTTGGGTTTTTTGGATAAAAATATCGATATAGTTTTAATCTGAATTTTTTTAATGATAAACATCTCTTCAGATGCTTAGGGGACATTCATATTTTTTATTTATTTTTCTGTGAACTATGAACTGTCTACTTTTGGTGTATTCATTTTTCTATTGGATTGCTATTCTTTTTCTTATAAACTTTCTTAGGAACTCTTTCTATTTTAGGGAGGTTAGAATATTGTTTTGGGGATTTATGCTTTTCTTCTTACTTTTGACTTAGGGTGATTTTTTTTGTACTGCAGAGTGTTTATTTTTCATTATAATCTTTACATATTAAAATACATTAATCTTTTCCTCTATGGCTTCTGAACTTTGAGTACAAGTTAGAGGGGCCTTGCCTACAATGACTGCTTTTTAAACAATAAAGTAATTGCCCAAGTTTTATTTTAGTGGTTTGTTATATATTTTAATTATAATTAATAAGTAAAATTATTAATGGTATTAAAATAAAGATATAAACAAAGTAAAATGAAATGATAAAATAATACAAATGAATTAAAAATATGTAATCATTAATATGCAACTATTAATAAACATCAAATATATATATTTACACCTTTGACACAAGATTTGCAAATTTTATTTTATTTATTTATTTTTTTGTGGTACACGGGCCTCTCACTGTTGTGGCCTCTCCTGTTGCGGAGCACAGGCTCCGGACACGCAGGCTAGGTGGCTATGGCTCATGGGCTCAGCTGCTCCGTGGCACGTGGGATCCTCCCGGACCGGGGCACGAACCCGTGTCCCCTGCATCGGCAGGTGGACTCTCAACCACTGCGCCACCAGGGAAGCTCACAAATTTTATTTTTTAAATTTCCAAGTGAACAGGTCTTTTTGTTTCTGGTTTTAAAGTTATTTTCTATTTTTTGATCAGAGAATATTGTCTGTATTCTTCTACTTTTTAATATTCATTGCGTTTTTTGTTTGCAGCCTAATAATGTCCTACTACTAATATATTTCAATTTTTGCTTATATTTTCTGTATTATCCTTTAAAAAGTTGTCATGTGAGATGTGTAGATATTAACGATTCATTGTGATTTGTATTCTTTAGACTGATAAAGTGCCCTTTTTGGCTTTTTTTTTTGAATTTTCTAATACATTGGCTTGAATTCTACCTAATTTGATTCATCTCATAGTAATATGACAATACCTTTTTTTTTTTGTATTATATCTATGTATGCCTTTCGCTATTGTTATTTTCAAACTTTCTGAATCACTTTGTTTTAGCGGTATCTGTGCATACAACACAGAATTAGGTTTGTATTTCCATTTGAAAATTGTTTTCTGTTTTTCAGTGACTTGTAGTCTTTTATGTTTGTTAAAATGAGAGATATTTTGTTTCATTGTAGCTAATGTTAATCGGATCTCTTTTGATTTAGTAATGGCTATTTACATGAATTAGCTGTAGTCTGACTTATGGTGAATCATGTGCTGGCTTGTAAACCCTTCTGCTTGGATGTAGTAGGCATCATTTTGACTCACATTTCATTGGAATAAACAAATTATTACTATGTTTAACTTAAAAGCAGGGGATGGGGAATACAGTCCTATTTTTGACCTGGAAACATGAGACCAGGCATATTTGTGCATAGTTTGATTACTACATGAAGCTGTTTGACATTTTGATTTGTGATTTTCAAGCTCCCTACATAGGTTATTTAGGAGGTCTTGATTTGAGGACTAAATTATACTAGAGAAATATGGTCCAAATACTTTTTGCCATTTTTACTTGGATTATATTTTTGCATATCTGAACAAAATATGTTTTGGATATGAAGAAATTTTGAATATCTAAAATAGTTGGCTAATGGGGATAATGATAATTATAACAATGATTATGATAATGACAATGGGGAAAATAATGATAGGAGAAATATTGCCTGAGAAGTATAATTAAAGTATGACAGATGGCCAATGACATTTATTTTATGGCAGATATCTTTTTGGAATAGCAGCTTGGGGCATCACTGACCAGATTTTCACTTCTGGTTTATGGAATAATCTGTTTCTGTGGGCTCACTTTCTTACAATATATAATTTGTCTCTTTTAATTCACATTTTAAAAATTATTTTAAGTACTTTTTTGGAGTTTATTTGTTGATATTATTTTAAATACAAGAGCCATTAAAACTGTACATGTACAGCCTTGAAATTGTAGCAACCTGTATTAACACTTTGCATGGTACCTTAACCATAGTAAGTGTTCAAATTATATTTGTTGAATGAGTCAGTGTAAAAAGGATTTTAATAACTGAAGAGAAGTCATACTCTATGCCTTCCTATCACCTTTGACATAACAAATAAGCAAGAAAGAACTGAAATTTCAGAGAAAACAGATGTTTGTTCCTTGTGTTCATTAAATGAAGTTAGAACAATACTCTGGTTTAGGTCAGACTTACATATATATAAGGATACAGAGAAATATTTTTCTCTGGTGAACTTTAAAGGAACTTAGAGAAAATATCAATTGCTAATATTTATTGACCATTTAATATGTGACAGTAATCTTATCATATCAATAACTTAATGAAGTAGAAATTATTATTATAGTCATATTTTATGATGAGACAACTTTCCTGACTGTTTAGCTCGCAGAATAATGGAAGTATGATTTGCACCCAGGAAGTATAACTCCAGACCCGTTATGCTAGAGATGACTTTGCCACCATGGTTGAAAAAATTTCCATCATTGCATTCAAAGTGCATTTTATTCTAAGATAAAAATCACAAAGAAATAAAGAAGAAATTCTATGGGGAATAAGGACCTTACTGTTAACTTTGTAGGTTTGAATTTATAAAGCTAGTTTTCTGTTTTTTTCCTATGTATTTAACATGCAATACTGTCTCAGTGCTACTTTAATTATGTACCAGATGCTAAGTTCCTGATAGCTAAGAATCTGATTAGTTTAAGAGAATATCATACTTTTCCACCCACTGAAATCTAGTCTAGTAAATCAATAATCTCTTTTATGGTTTATAAACTATTACATTTGAAAAGATCATACCCATTTTATTGCAGATACAGACACTTAGGAAATGTTCTCAACTATAATACACTGTTGTCAATCCTGAGTCAACTTAACCTTAATATCCTTTTCATGACAGACAAGAGTTAATTTTTGTACATTGTATGAGATAGAAATCCAACTCATCATATAATTTGCCTTCCAAGAACTTCTAAAACTACTTTCCAACTAGTTTTCATCTGTTCATGCACAATGGCATAGGGATCTTGGTTTTTAAACCATGTAGAGTATGTCTGTTTTCCAAAGAGGATCTTGAGTCAAGGTCATTAACTCATTTGGGCCCTGTGGAAAAAAAAAAGAATGTGCGGATTATTTCCTGCTGAATGAGGAACCACAAGCCACCCACATGGGTTGGCAGGTAGCTCTCAGCACCTGAGCTCCCACTTTGGGGAAGTAAAAACCCCAGGGCCATTTTGATTGAAGGCACAGTTTCAGTACACTCACACAAAAAAAGTAAAGTCACAAAATCTATTACTTACAGATCGCAGAAAGTGGGAGAGGGGCACACAATAAGCTGGGGGAAGTATAGTTCTCTGTCCCAGGTAGCAAGCACCTGTTACTTATAAGGTAGTTAAGGTGGAGGTCACTAACTTTTTGCAGATTCAACTCTTAAGTGTTTATTTTAAAAGGTGACAGGAAAAGCAAAGTGGGAACTTGTGGTGTGAATCCCAAGCTTGGGTCCTTATCTAAATGTCCAGACTGTAAAATGCCTAGGTAGCAACTTGAAATAGCTGTTTGCTCATCATAACTTTTAATTCTATTGGATTGATCCATATATCTATCCTTATGCCAGTACCACACTATCTGGGAAGTATGAATCCTCCTTTATGCTTTTTTTTTTTAATAGGATTGTTTTGGTTACTCTGGACTCCTTGGAATTCCATATGAACTTTAGAATCAGCTTGTTAATTTCTAAAAAAAAAAAAAAAACAGCTGGGATTTTCATAGGGATTGCACTGACTTTGTAGATCAGTTTGGGATATATTGCCTTCTTAACAATGTTAAGTCTTCTGATCCATGATCGTGTAATGCTTTTGCATTTATTTAGATCTTCATTCATTTCTTTCAACAATGTTTTATACTTTCCAGAGAATAAGTTTTGCACTTCTTTTGTTAATTTTATTACTATTTTATTCCTTTTGATCTTATTACAGATGGAATTTTATTATTTTTATTTTCAGATTGTTTATTGCAAACATAGAAATATAATTGATTTTTGCATATTGATGTTGTATCCTGCAAACTTGCTGAACTCATTTATTCTGATAATTTTTTAGTGTATTTTTAAGGATTTTCTCTAAGATCATGACATCTTTGAATAGATATTGTTTTACTTCTTCCTTTGCTTCCTGCCTTTACTTCTTCCTTTGCCTTTTATTTCTTTTTCTTGCCAAATTGATCTGGTGAGGACTTCCAGTATGAGGTTAAGTATAAGTGATGAGAGTGGCTACCTTGTCTTGTGCCTGATATTGGGGGTAAGCTTCAGTCTTTCACCATTAAGTATGGTGTTAACTATGGAGTTTTTTCTAGATGTCTTTTATCAGGTTGAGGAAGTTCCCTTCTATTCCTAGTTTGTGAAATGGTTTTTATCATTGTAGGGTGTTGGATTTTGTCAGATGCTTTATCTGTGTTTATTGAGATGATTTTGTGATTTTTACAATTTTATTAATATTATGCATTACATTAATTGATTTTCAGATGTTGACACCAATTTAGTATGATGGGGTAAATTGCATTTGACTATACTGTGTCATTCTTTTCATATGTCATTTGATTTGGTTTGCTAGTATTTTGTTGAGGATTTTTGCATCAGTATTCATAAGAAATATTGGACTGTAGTTTTATTTTCTTGTGTAGGTTTTTTTTTTTTCCCCAGTTTTCATTGCTGGATTTAGAATCTGGGTAATACTGACCTCATAAAATGAGTTGGGAAGTGTGCTCTCCTATTTTTTTGAAAGAGTTTGTGAAGAATTGGTATTAATTCCTCTTTGAATATTTGGTAGAGGTCAGCAGTGAAGCCATATTGGCCTGGGCTTCTTTGTGACTAGCTTTTAAAATTATAGATTGAATCTCTTCACTTTTTAAAAGTTTATTCAGATTGTCTATTTCTTCTTGAGTCAATTTTAGTAGTTTGTGACTTTCTAAGAATTTTTCTATTTCTTCTGTCACCTAATTGTTGATGTGAAACTGTTCACAGTATTTCTTCATAATCTTTTTATTTATGTAAGTTTGGTAGTAATGTTTACTCTTTCATTTCTGATTCTTGTAATTTGATTCTTTTCTCTTTTTCTCTTGGTAAAACCAGGTAAAGATTAGGTAATTTTGTTGATCTTTTTGAAGAACCTAATTTTCTATTCTCTATTTCACTAATTTTCGCTCCAGTATTTAAGTTTATTTTTGCTTGCTTTGCTCTTCTTTTTCCAAAATTTTAAGGTAGAAGTTAAGATTATTGATTTGAGATATTTGATATTTATTTTTTAAAATATTGACATTTGAAATTATAAATTTTCCTCTAAATATTGTTTTAACTGAATCCAGTATGTTTTCATATGTTGTGACTTTATTTTCAGTCATCTATTTTCTGATTTACTTTTTAATTTCTTCTTCTTTGACCCATTGGTTCTTTAAGAATGTGTAGTTTGATTTCCACATATTTATGAGTTTTCTTAAATTTCCCTTGTCATTGATTTCTAATTTTATTTCATTATGTTCAGAGAACATACTTAAGTCATTTAAAATTTATTGATTCATGGCATAGCATATGGTTTATTCTGCATAATGTCTCATTTGCACTTGAGAAAAATATATATTCTGTTGTTGGGTAGAGTGTTCTATAGACGTTTGTTAGACCTAATTGGCTTATAGTGTTGTTTATAGCTTCTGTTTCCTCTCTAATTGTTTTTATCTATTATTGAAAGTGGGATATTAGAATCTTCAACTATTATTGTTGAATCATCTGTTTCTCCCTTCATTCTGTCAGTTTTTGCCTTTTATATTTTGGTGCTCTGTTAATAGGTGCATATACATTGATAATTTTTTATATATTCCTGATGGATTGACCCTTTTATCATTATAAAATATCTCTCTTTATCTCTAGTAACATTTTTTTAAAGCCTGTCAGAAAGATTAGAGATAACTTACCATGTGTTCTGCATTTTATTTTATGTTTTACATTTATTTTTTAGCTTAATTTTATCTGCTATACCTTTTTAAAAATTAAAAACAATTTAAATATGTTTAATACAATTTCAAGATTATAATATTTGCATAGTCTATACAGGGGACTATACAGTCCATATGGCCTTGGACCAAATCCAACCCACCACCTATTTTTGGTAAGTAAAATTTTATCAGAACACAGCTACCTATATCTTTTCTTTTAGTATTTTCTGTAACTGTTTTTGCAATACATGGCAGTGTTCAGTGGTTGTGACAAAGGCAGTATGGCCTACAAGCTGAAAATATTTACTATATGACCCTTTTTAGTAAATGTTTACAATTCCTGTTCTATGACAGCAGGAGATACCTTGATCTTATCTTTCTGATTAGGTTCTTTTTTTCTATTGAAGTGTAATGGACTTACAGTATTCCATTAGTTTCAGGTGTACAATGTAGTGATTTATTATTTTTATACATTTCAAAATGATCACCATAAGACTAGTTACCATCTATCACCATACTAAGTTATTACAATATTATTGACTATTCCCTACGCTGTACATTAGATTTCTGTTCAGAGCTAGAAGTTTGTACCTCTTAATTTCCCTCACTTATTTCACTCATCTCCCCATCTTCCTTGCCTCTGGCAACAACCAGTTTGTTCTCTGTATCCATGAGTCTGTTTTTGTTTTGTTATGTTTGTTTGTTTTGGTTTTTAGATTCCACATGTAAGTCAAATCATACAGTATTTGTCTTTCTTTGTCTGACTTATTTCACTTAGCACAATACCCTCTAGGTCCAACCATGTTGTCACAAATGACAAGATTTTTTTTTTAATTGATGAGTAATATTACATTACACACACACACACACATATGCATACACAATATCTTTATCTATTCATCTGTTGAATGATGCTTAGGTTGCTTCAATATCTTGGCTATTGTAAATAATACTGCAGTGAACATGGGGTGTATATACCTCTTCAAATTTGTGTTTATGTTTTCTTCAGGAAAATACCCAGAGGTGGAATTTCTGGATCACTTGGTAGTTTTATTTTTATTTTATTTTATTATTATTTTTTTTTGCGGTACGCGGGCCTCTCACTGCTGTGGCCTCTCCCGTTGCGGAGCACAGGCTCTGGACGCGCAGGCTCAGCGGCCATGGCTCATGGGCCCAGCCACTCCACGGCATGTGGGATCCTCCCAGACTGGGGCACGAACCCGCGTCCCCTGCATCAGCAGGCGGACTCTCAACCACTGTGCCACCAGGGAAGCCCTATTTTTATTTTTTTGAGGAACCTCCATACTGTTTTCCATAGTGGCTCTACCAATTTATATCCCACCAAGAGTGTACTTGGGTCCCCTTTTCTCCATATCCTTGCCGAGACTTGTCATTTATTGTCTTTTTGATAAAAACCATTCTGATAGTTTTGAGGTGATATCTCATTGTGGTTTTGTTTTGCATTTCACTGATGATTAGTGATGTTGAACATCTTCTCATGTGTCTGTTGGCCATCTGTATGTATTCTTTGAAAAATGTCTATTCAGGCCCTCTGCCCATTTTTTATTTGGGTTGTTTGTATTTTTTTTGATTTTGAGTTGTATGAGTTCTTTGTATATTTTAGATATTAACCCCTTATCTGACATATCATTTGCAAATATCTTCTCTCATTCAGTAGGTTGCCTTTTAGCTTTGTTGATAGTTTTCTTCACTGTAAAAAAGCGTTTTAGTTTGATATAGTCCTATTTATTTTTGCTTCTTTTCCCTTACCTGAGGAGACATATCCAAAAAAAAAATATTGCTAAGATTAATGTCAGATAGTGTACTGCTTGTGTTTTCTTCTAACATTTTAGGATTTTAGGTTTTACGTTTAGTCCTGTAATCCATTTTGAGTTTATTTTTGTATATGGTGTGACAAAGTACTTCAGCTTGAGTCCTTTACCTGTAGCTGTCTAGTGTTCCCAACACTATTTATTGAAGAGGCTGTCTTTTCCCTATTGTATGTTTTTGCCTCCTTTGTTGTAGATTAATTGGGCATATAACCGTGAGTTTCTTTCTTGGCTCTTTATTCTGCTTGATAACTGTAACTTTGTAGTATAGTTTGAAATCAGGGCTCATGATATCTCCAGCTTTCTTGTTCTTTCTGAAGTTTGTTTTGGCTCTTCAGTTTCTTTTGTGTTTTCATACAAATTTTAGGATTATTTTTTCTAGTTCTGTGAAAAATGGCCTTGATATTTGGATAGGGATTGTTTTCTATCTGTCAGTTACTTGGGAAATATGGTAATTTTAACAATATAAATTCTTCCAATTGATGTACACAGTATGTCTTTTCATTTGTTTGTGTCTTCTTCAATTTCTTTCATCAATGTCTTATATTTTTCAAGTACAAGCCTCTTACCTCCTTGATTGGATTTATTCTTAGGTATTTTATCTTTTTGATGCAATGGCAAATGGGATTATTTTCTTAATACCTCTTTCTGCTAGTTCATTGTTAGTGTATAGAAATGCAACAAATTTCTGTATATTATTTTTGTATCCTTCAACTTAACCAAATTCACTGATGAGTTCTAGTAGTTTTCTGGTGGTGTCTTTAGGATTTTCCATCTATAGTATTTTGTCATCTGCCAACAGTGACAGTTTTAGTTTTTTCTTCCAACCTGGATGCCTTTTATTTATTTTTCTTGTCTGATTGCTTTGGCTAAGGCTTCCAAAACTATGTTGAATAAATGTGGTGACAGTGGGTATCCATGTCTTGTTCCTGATCTTAGAGGAAGAGCTTTTATCTTTCCACCATTGAGTATGATATTCCCTGTGGGTTTGTCATATATGGTCTTTATTGCATTGTGGTATAGTCCCTCTATATCCACTTTGTTGAGTTTTTATCATAAATGGATGTTAAATTTTGTCAAAAGCTCTTTCTGTATCTGGGGAGATGATAGTATGCTTTTTTTTCTTTAATTTGTTAATATGGTGTATTATGTTGATTGATTTGTGGATATTGAACCATTCTTCCATGCCTGGGATAAATCTCTTTTGATCATGGTGTATGATCCTTTTAATGTACTGTTGAATTTATTTTGCTAATATTTTGTTGAAGATTTTCCCATCTATGTTCATCAGTGATATTGGCCTGTAATTTTCTTTTTTTTTTTTTTTTGTGGTGTCTTTGGTTTTGGTATCAGGGTGATGCTGGTCTCATAGAATGAGTTTGAATGTGTTCCTTTCTCTTCAATTTTTGAAATAGTTTGAGAAAGGTGTTAAGTGTTTTTTAAATGTTTGGTAGGATTTATCTGTGATGCCACTTGGTCTTGGACATTTGTTTGTTGGGAGTTTTTAAAATACTAATTCAGTTTCATTACTGGTAATTGGTCTGCTCGTATTTTCTACTTCTTCTTGATTCAGTCTTGGGTGATTTTATGTTTCTCAGAATTTATCTATTTATTCTATGTTGTCCACTTTATTGGTGTATAATTGTTCATAGTAATCTCTTATGATCCCTTGCATTTCTGTTTTGTTGGCTGTAACTTCTCTTTCATTTTAAAATTTTATTTATTTGCACCCTCTCTTTTTCTTGGTGAGTCTATCTAAAGGTTTATCAGTTTTTTTTTTTTGCGGTACGCGGGCCTCTCACTGTTGTGGCCTCTCCCATTGTGGAGCACAGGCTCCGGATGCGCAGGCTCAGTGGCCATGGCTCACGGGCCTAGCCGCTCCGTCATGTGGGATCTTCCCGGACCAGCGCATGAATCCATGTCCCCTGCATTGGCAGGTGGACTCTCAACCACTGCACCACCAGGGAAGCCCAAGGTTTATCAATTTTGCTTATGTTTTCAAAGAACTAGCTCTTAGTTTCATTGATCATTTCTATTGTTTTTTTAGTCTTTATTTCACTTGTTTCTCCTCTCATCTTTATTTTTTTCTTCCTTTTATTAGCTTGGACTTTGGTCATCTTTTTCTAGTTCCTTTGATGTAGGGTTAGATTGTTTGAGATTTTTCTTGTTTCCTGGGTAGTCTTGCATCTTTGTAAACTTCCCTCTTAGAACTGCTTTTTTCTGTGCCCCATAGATTTTGGATCATTGTGTTTCCATTTTCATTTGTCTTTAGCTATTTTTTGATTTCCTCTTGGATTTCTTCAGTGACCAATTGGTTGTTTGGTAGCATGATGTTTAGCCTCTGGGTGTTTGTGTTTTTTGAAGATTTTTTTTTTCTGTAGCTGATTTCTTGCCTCATGCTATTGTGGTCAGAGAAGAAGCTTGATAAGATTTCAAGCTTAAATTTATTGCGACTGGTTTTGTGACCTAGTATGTGATCTACTATGGAGAATGTTCCATGTGCACTTGAAAAGAATGTGTATTCTGCAGCTTTTGGATGAAGTGTTCCTTATGTATCCATTAAGTTCATCTGATCTTATATGTAGTTTAAGGCAAGTGTTTCCTTATTGATTTTCTGTCTGGATGCTCTGTCCATTGATGTTAGGGGTGTTAAAGTCCCTAACTTTATTATTCTGTTACTGTCAGTTTCTCCCTTTTTATTTGTTAATATTTGCTTTTTATATTTAGGTACTTCTTTATTGAGTATTTATATAGTTATAATTTATATCTTCTTGTTGCATTGATCCATTTATCATTACTTAATGTCATTCTTTGTTTCTTATTACAGTCTTTATTTTGAAGTCTATTTTGTCTAATATGAATATTGCTATGCCAGCTTTCTTTTTGTTTCCATTTGCATGGAATATCATTTCATCTCTTCACTTTCAGCCTGTTTATGTCTTTAGCTCTGAAGTGAGTCTCTTGTAGGCAGCATATATTGATATGTGGGTCCTTTTTTTAATCCATTCAGCCACTGTAGGTCTTTTGATTAAAGCACTTATTTCTTTTACATTTAAGGTAATTACTGATAATTATTTCTTTTACATTTAAGGTAATTACTGATAATTATGCACTTTTTTTCCATTTTGTTAATTGTTTTAAGGTTGTTTTTGTAGTTCTTTTTTGTTGCCTTTATTTTGCTCTTTTCCCTTGTGATTTGATGAGTATCTTTTGTGTTCTATTTGGATTCCTTTTTCTTTTTTTGGGAGGGGATATCTATTATGGGTTTTTGCTTTGTGGTTACCATGAGGTTCACTTATAATAACTTATGTATATACATGATTATTTAAGTTGATGATCTCTTTCCTTCTAATGCATTCTAAAAACCCTACCTTGTTAACCAACACCCACTTTTAATGTTTTTAACATCTTATTTTACATCTTTTTGTTTTATGTATTCCTTAACTACTTATTGTGGATATAGATGATTTTACTACTTTTGTTATTTAGCCTTCCTGCTAGATTTATAAATAGTTGCATTTTTTCTTTTCCAATTAAACAAGCCCTGTTAATCTTTCTTGTAAAGCTGGTTTACTGGTGCTGAACATTTTTAGCTTTTGCTTGTCTGTAGAACTCTTTATCTCTCTTCAAATCTGAATGATAGCTTGCTGGGTATTGTGTTCTTGGTTTTAAGTTTTTTCCTTTTATCATTTTAAATATATTGTGCCACTCCATCTGGCCTGCAAAATTCTGCTGAAAATATAGCTTATTTTCTTATGGGAGTTTTCTTGTACATAACCAGTTGCTTTCCTCTTGTTGCTCTTAAGATTCTCTCTTTATCTTTAAATAATTTTGCCATTTTAATTATCATGTGTCTTGGTGTGGACATCTTTAGGTTCATCTTGTTTGGAATTCTCTGTGCTTCCTGGACCTGAATGTCTATTTCCTTTCTCAGGTTCGGAAGTTTTCAGCTATTATTTATTCAAATAAGTTCTTTCTCCTTTCTCTCTCTCTTCTCCGTCTTGGACTCCTGTAGTGTGAATGTTAGTATACTTGATGTTGTCTCAGAGGTTTCTTAAACTATATTCTCATTAAAAAAAATTCTTTTTACCTTTTTTCTGCTCAGTTTGGGTGATTTTCAGTTATTTTTCTTCCTAATCGCTGATGCTTTCCTCTGAGTCATCTAAACTACAGTCCTTCTAGTGCATTTAAAAAATTTCAGTTATTTTATTCTTCAGATCCCTTTGATTCTTCTTTATATATTCTAACTCTTTGTTAAACTTCTCATTGTGTTCATTTATTTTTCTCCCAACTTCATTGAGCATTTTTATAATTTATCTTGATGTTTCTATTAGGTAGATTGCTTATCTCCACTTGGCTTAGTTCTTCTGGGTTTTGTTTTGTTTCTTCCTTTGGAACATATTTCTCGGTTTCCTCATTTTGCCGAATTCTCTGTGTTTATTTCTATGTATTAGGTTGGTTACATGTCCCAATCTGGAGAAGTGACATTATGTGGGAGACATCCTATGGGGCCCAGCAGCACACTCCTCTCTGGTCACCAGAGCTATATGCTCTAGAGGTGCCCCCATATGGGCTGTAAGGACCCTTCTGTTTTGGTGGGGCTGTCAACTGTGGGCACATTAGTAGGTGGGACTGGCCCTGGACCAATTAGCTGCTAGACCCTGCCTCTGGCTGTGGCTATTGGCCCACTGGTTGGTAGGGCTTGGTCCCAGGGTGGCTAGCTGGGGGGTCCTGCATGCCTGGGGTTCCTGGGGATGGTGTCCATCTGCTGGTGGGCAGGGCCTGGCAGGTGTGGCTTGCTGCAGGGCCCAGGAGGACCTGGGCTGGTTCTGGCTTGATGGTGGGCAGGGCTGGTTTCCCCTGCAGCTGGCTACTCGGCCTGGGGGTTCCCAGGACTGGTGCCGGCCTGCTGGTGGGTGGTAAACTCCTGTCTCTAATAGGCTAGAGAGATGACTCCAAAATAATGTTTGCCAGCACCAGTGTCCTTTTGGATGAATGATCTCCCATAAATGGCTGCCACCAGCATCTGTGTCCCCAGGGGGTTTCCTAGTTGCCTCCTTCTTCTCTGGGAGGCTTTTCAAGTTCAGCAAATGGGCTGACCCAGGATCCTTTCAAATTAGTGCCTCTGTGCTGGATTTGGAGCATGTTAGATTTTGTTCACCCCTTTAACAGCCCTCTGGCTTTCCTGTATGAAGCCCTGCTGGCCTTCAAAGCCAGACATTCTGTGGCCTTGTCTTCTTAGTGCAGGACCCCTCTTCTAGGGAGCCTAATGTGGGGCTTGGACCCCTTGCTCCTTGGGAGGATCCTCTGCAATTGTGATTATCCTCCTATTTGTGGGTCACCTTCTCAGGGTGTGGGTCTTGATTGTATCACATCTTTCTCCTCCCACCCATCTCATTATACTTTGTTCTGTGTATCTTTAGTTGTGGTAAATCATTTTTGCTAGTCTTCAGGTTACTGTCATAGATAGTTGTTCTGTGAGTAGTTGTAATTTTGATATGCCTTTCGAATGAGGTGAGCCTGGGGTCTTCCTACTCTGCCATCTTGGCCACACCTTCTTGAATATTTTTTCTTCTCATGTCTTTTTCTTCTCTCTTGGTATTCTCATTATATGTACCTTGATGCTCAATGTTGTCTCACATTTCTCTGAGTCTCCATTTATGTTTATTCTTTTTCTCTCTATTTAGCCTTGCATAATGTCTATCAATATATTTTAAAGTTTTTAATTCTTTCTTTTACCATTGCAAATCTATTATTGAGCCCCTCTAGTGAATGTTTACAATTTTAGTTATTGTACTTTCTAACTCTGTCATTTCTATTGGGTTCTTTCATTTTTTATAATTTCAGTATCTGTATTGATATTCTTTATTTGATGCAACATTGTCATCTTACCTTCTTCTATTTCTTTAATCATGTTTTCTTTTGATTCTGAGTGTAATTCTGAGAGCATATTTATAATGGCTATTTTGGAATCTTTTTCTTTTAAATCTAACATCTGGTCACTCTCACAGGTAGCTTCTGTTGCCTGACTCCCCCCCACCCCCCACAGTGTACGGGTCATATTTTCTTGTTTCTTTGCATGCCTCCTAATTTGTTTTTGGAAACTTGATATTTTAAAATATATTGTACTGAATGACAAGTAGTAATATATTTTATATATTACTGTATTTTATATATATAAGTATGTATATAATTTATATTATATAAATATATAATAGTAATATATTTTATAATACATTGTAGCAAGTATGGGTTTTCTCCTCCCCACTTTGTAAGCTGGCTTGTTATTGTTCATTTGTTTGTTTAGTAATTGGTGGGATTACTTTAGTGATATCTTTTCCCCCCAGCCTCCCAGTTTTAACTCTCCAGGGTTGCTATTCAGGGAGGTGCAGGTTTGGATATGACCACAGTCACCCTGGGATAACGATGATATGGGTAGAATTCTTTTCAGTCTTTTCCTAACCACACCTAGCTATTAAACCTGACTGATTTCCAGTTGATTGCTTCATTTTCAACAATAACCTAGGCATATATTCTTCTATAGACTAATCAAATCCAATTATGTCTCCTTCAGTGGATGGAATAGTTTCTGAAGTCAGTGTTTGATATTTGTTCTGACCCCAGGAGGATTCTTCCTAGCTGTCTTATTGCTCAGTTATCTCCTGTGATCAAGCCAGTCTATAGTCTAGGCTGTATCTTCATTAGATCCATGAATCTCCTCACCCTTGAATCTCCTTTCACCACAACCTCCACCATTCTTTTTTTCAGTAAAATTTATTGGAGTAACATTGGATTATAGCACTATGTAAATTTCATATATACAATATTATATGTTGACTTCTGTAAATACTACACTGTGCTCATCACCAAAAGTTTAGTTTCCATCCATCAGTATACAGTTGATCCCCTTTACCCATTTTGCCCTCCTCCTACCCTTCTTTCCATCTGGTAACCACCGCTTTGATCTCTGTATCTATGTGTTTGTTTTTGTTTGTTTTGTCTTGTTTAAGTTATTTATTTATATTCCACATGTGAGTCATATCATACAGTATTTGTCTTTCACTATCTGACTTACTTCACTTAGATACACTCAAAGTTCATCAGTGTTGTTGCAAGTGGCAAGACTTCATCTATTTTTACAGCTGAGTAGTATTCCATTATGTATATCTATACATCACATCTTTATTCATCTGTTGTTGATACATGGGTTTTTTCCATATCTTGGCCATTATAAATAATGCTGCAACGAACATAGGGTGCATATATCTTTTCAAATTAATATTTTTATAATCTTTGGATAAATTCCCAGGAGTGGTATAGCTGGATCATATGGTAATTCTATTTTTTACTTTTCGAGGGGTTTTTATACTGTTTTCCATAGTGGCTGTTTCATTTTACACTACCACCAACAGTATATGAAGTTTCCCTTTTTCCCACATCCTCTCCAACATTTGTTATTTCTTGCCTTTCTGATAATAACCATTCTAAAATATGTGGGGTGATATTTCATTGTGGTTTTCATTTGCATTTCCCTAATAATTTGCTATGTTGAGCATCTTTTCATGTGCCTGATTGCCAACTCTTTGTCTTCTTTGGAAAAATGTCTATTCAGATCCTCTGCTCATTTTTAAATCAGGTTGTTTGCTTTTTTGTTGAATTGTATGAGTTCTTTATATATTTTGGATATTATATATTTTGGATATTGTTATATATATATATTATATATTTTGGATATTAACCTTTTATTAGATATATGATTTGCGAATATATTCTCCCATTCCAATCTCCGCTATTCTTGAGAGCACCCTCAGGTTAAAACTTCATGTTCAGTTGCAAATGTAGCCAGTTCCTTTAGGAGAGATTAGGAGCCATCTGTTTTACAGTCTGTTCTTCCCACAGGCAAAATCTCCGAGTCAGAACTCTGGAGCTGTCAGTGGGGACAGTGACCAGCATTCCTCTGAGTGACACCACTGCTCTTGCAGTTGAGTGCTTGGTGGAGGGGGTGAAAACAGCATAGAGATAAAAACAGAGAATACAGAAAGCAAGGGGTGAACCCTGTGATATTGGATTAGAATTATAAATATCAGGGTAAACATTGTAAGTATACGCATACACACAAATCTCTACACAAACTGGTTCATTTGTTGGTTTTTCTAGTTTTCCTTTGTTTCAGGAACTTTGGTAAGGCAGAATATCTCCCATGTAATCGTAATAGTTGGGCTAATAATATGTGACTGACTTACTTAGTGTATTTTGCATTAAACCGGAGACGAATGCTCATTGCCTCAGTTAAGTAAACTGGCGTTTCTTTGCCATGAGGCTGTTTTTGTAAACGTATTCTCTTATTTGTACAGAAGACCAGATAAAAACATGAAATTAATGCTTTTTAGAGAGAATAAAGACTATATTTTTCAAAGATCAAATGAGTATAGTTTCAAAGTTAAATATAAATTTAATCTTGGAGAAGTTGTAAGATTTTCATGGATATGAAATTTGCTTTTTGTGTAGGATTGATGATTTGCATGAATCTCAATTTGACATATGTTTTCCACTATACATTAATGAACCAGTCACATTATATGTGACAGGAAGCAGTAAAATATAGAAAGTAAATGACAGTAAAATGAATTTTTTTATCTATGGTGGGTATAGATTTGCATTATTATACTTGTGGTGGGAAATGAAAGTTACCACTTCCTCCTTTTTGAGAAAATTTCAAATACCTGAGAAGGAAAGAGGAAGAAAGAGAGATACACAGAGAAATAGAATTGAACCAAGCAAAAGATTTTTGTATACATTTTTGAGGTTATATAAAGAGAACTTAAAAAAATTGAATTAGCTTGATATATATATATATATTTGGTAATACAGTTTATGTAAAACAGGTATTTCAAAACTTATGTATGATGCATAATGAATATTATTCATAGTCCTCAATTTTAAATAACAATCCACGTAACATGAAAAATATAAGCGTATTAAGTTTGTCCTTGATGAGTTTATTAGTGCTCAAATATCTTTATATCAAAAGAAAACTAATAAGTAACAACTGGTTTTAATATTTACCATGTTCACTGGTTGGAGGCATTAACATACTTTTAAATCATATTACATAAATATTTTGGGCTTAGATTTGGAGTAGCAAATTTCTGTCCAAAGGAGGACTCTGGAGGCCTATGAAGTATGAGAGAAGAAAAACAAGGTTGTTCAGTAGAAGTATTTCCATCATTAAACCTTTAAAAATGTCAGTAAAAATCTAGTTATTATTTCTGAAGCTGGAAAGATACAGTGTGGCAAATTCCCCATACTACATATTCTAAACTTTGTCATTCAGGTGGAACTGTTTGAACACCCACATTTTGTACTTCACTTCCTTCCTTTTCCTGAGTTCATTCCCTTTTATTTGGTAGCTCTTAGACTGATCTTCCCTTCTTTGAATAATTCACCATCTAAATAAAATAACAACCTCAAAGCATCCCAGACTTAATACACTCCATTCCAGCGTGGGCTCCCATGGGTTGATGTGAAGGAAACTTAAGAATTAATCACACAGGATACAATGCTCAAGTCACTTTCAGAAAAAAAATTCTCTTTCTCTTTTGTTTTTGTGTTTAGTTTTCTAAACACTGTCATTCTGTTTCCACTTCAGCTCCAGATCCCGGGGATGTCTTGGCACCAAACACATTTAAAACAAATAAACACCTTCTTGCACACTCTAACAAGTGCAGCAATTAGTCTCAGAGCACAGCTTGCTCTCCACCATGGCAACTCATTTGGTGCTGGTTGTTATTGTAGGAGAACAACTTTGAATCAGAAACATTTATTTGATTCCTCAGTTTTCACCCCTGTCGGCATGGTGGCTTCTGTACATCCTTTTCCTATAGTGAGTTCTGCGCCTCTATGAAATCAGCTGCCACCCAGCATACAACACTTAACTCCAGTATGTCACCTTGTCACATTCTCATGGAACTTTCAGCAGTGGGTGATCTTCACTCCATATGGGCTGTAATAACTACTTGCTGTGGTGTGAATTACACATGATTTCAGTACGGACATTTTTTCTTTCCTTTTGTTATACAGTAGTATAAAATTAAAATAATATTAATAATCCTTGGTATATATTTATAAGCAGCTTGTATCGCAAGATGAAAATGTTATTTGTAAGTACCCAAGATGGTATTTAATAGGTTAGTCAGAAGACACTTTTAAAAATTTATGTATTTGTTTATTTATTTTCATTTATTTTAGAGGGTATTTTCTCTGAGTTGATGCAGCAATTGGAAAGTTGTATAAAGACCCTATCTGTGGCTTTATTTGATATACTCTTCTACTTTTCCAAATGATTTTATTTCAGAAATGCTGGATTTTTTTGTGTGTGTGTGAGGAAGGGACTAAATCATGTTAAAATATGTCTTTTATCCTGAAACACAGTATAGTAAGTTATGAGGCAAAATGCATGTTTTCATCAGCAATGTACCATATTTTCTTATGTAAATTACTATTATTTGGAAGCTGAATCAAATGTTTCCAGCGACAAGGAAAGTTGCTATTGAACTTTGTTTCAGGGTACTAACTTCTGCCTTTTTTGGACATTATTAGTCAATTTCCCTAGACCCTTTCTTCAGTAATGCAAGGTACATGTAAATGAATAAAGGTGATAAACTCTCACTCAGTTCTAGTCCCAGATCTGTGGCTAAGGGTGTGACTGGGTAAGCTGAGTAACCTCTTTGGGATTTAGTGCTTCATCACTTACACAAAGTGGTTAAATTAAGTGGTCTTCTCAAGCTCTTTATGGTTCTAAAATCCATGATTTTTATTCATACTGAATAATTCTTGCACTTGGAGGATTTGATTCTAAATAATATCATAAAGAACTCTGCTTGATTTTTCTGTGTAAATTAGGAAGAAATTTTAACCATTCACACATTTAACAAACATTTATTATAACTCCACTATGTCCTGGGCATTGCGCTAGAAACTAAACACAATGAGTGCAATGAACAAGACCTGGTCCCACCCTCAGAGAGATTATGATCTAATGTATAAGATAGACAAGCAAATGACCAGAAAGAGGATTATACGTTGTGGTAAGTGGCAAGAAGGAAGTAAAGCTTTGAGACTGAGAACAGTGGGGATGGGAGGGAGGTACTTTAGATAAAGTAAGCAGGGGTAGCTTTGCAAAGTTTGGTTTCTTTAGGAGTTTTGGTCACTAGAAAAACCACACTGACTGCTCTTGTTTGTGTAATACCATTCTTTTGAGAGGAGAGGGTAGTGGTGTGGAAGGAATATGAGGTATGATTTCAGAAAATGTGAATGGAAACATGTCTTTGCACACACTCGTCATGTGTCTTGGACAAATCTTTTAGCCTCTCTGGACTTGTTTTCTTATCTGTTATGGTGCTTATAGGGACACCTACTCACTAAACTGCTGGAAGATACAGTAGTTGTAAAAGCAGAAAAACTTCTGCCAACTCTTGATGAGTGATCAGGTTTTTTTTCTTTTTTTAAACATATCAGTGAGAGAAAGATTTAAAAATCAGCAGACAACACTTTTTCCTCCTTTTTAAATTTTAGCAAGAAGCAAGAAAAGCCATACGTTAGAAAGGCACAGTAAAAGGCTAAGCAAAATGCAGAAAAGCAGGCTGGTGAAAGAAGACAGGTTTGCTGTGGCCAAGAGATAGCCACAGTTTTCTTCTTCCTTTAGTCCCATTTCTACCACCATATCTGCTCCTTGTCTGAGGGAGGGAGGGAAGTTTTACTATTTTATTCTGTGAGTTGTGAATTAGGCTTTGCTTACAATTTCCTTTTTGGAATAACCTAGAGTTTAAGTAGAATACACTGCTGGTGAGTCTTTCTGTATTAGCATTGCAGGGCCTGTAAATATCACTTGTGAAATAGTCACAGGAATGAACAGCCCTTCAGCTGGAATTACAGCACAAATTCAGAAACAGCTATTTAGTGTGTTTATTTCCCAGTGTGAGAATTTATCATGGATGCCATCTCTTACGTTTCTTAGGTCACAAACTTCATGTAGTTTTCTTAGTTGCTAACCCAATAAGAGAAGCGTCTTCTTTATTATTCATTACTATATAAAGGAAAATCCCATCTTGTCTACTTCCTTTAAGACGTTACTATCAAAATGCCAAGCCAAGTGTTTAGTGCTGATAGGACTGCATTTGATAACAGCATTAGCAGATCCTTATTGGTTCTGCATGTAGCAAAAGCTAGAGTCCCTGCACAAGACTTACCCAGTTTAGCTTATGGTAACTTTAGGATGTCTGCATTTTTAAATATGTAAGCTAGTTTTAGGCTTTCAAAAATGCTGATTAAGAATTCTAACTGTATTTATTTTGGGAAGAACAGTGAATTTTGTTGCCATGTGATATAAAGTCAAATCTACAAACTTGTGGGAATGTACAATAGAGTAAGTTGTTTCCATAGTTTTGGTTTCCATACTGGTGGGTTAAGCATTTATTTTCTACACACTAGTATTTAAGAATTCTGTGTTGTCAGGCAATGTTCTGTGGCTTGAGGGAGTTAGGTGGATACCTGTCAAATGCTATGCAGAGAAGATTGCATAGTATATATCTGATTTTAAAGATAATAGGAAATTTGAAAGCCTGCATCCAACAGTTTGGAGATAGAAGAGCACATTTTGTAGCTTGTGGGTGTTTATCTGATTGTCTTAGGCAAATGTTCTTTATATAATCACTGTTTATACATTTGTACTCAGTTGTGCCATTAGTGATATCTTTTCCCATTCATGCATCCTCTTTATTCCCAGTACAATGATTCTATGATAATGCTCTTTTGGCATTAAGAGGTTAAAGAGTGATTCTACCAAATGCTTTATTTGAGTTGTGCAAAAAATATGATTTACATTTTCTAAGGCATCCTTGGGAGATTTTAACATTTGTTGATTTCTTAAAAAATTATCTGTTAACACACAGATACAAAATTCTAGCTCCATTTATTACTGTAGAATATCTTTAAAAGACTCATGGGAAGAGACGGAAAATATTGAGTCAACTACATATCACGCATTATGCTAAATTTTTTGCATTACTTCTTAATTTTAAACATTTTTGTATCCAAGAATTTATTACTTTCCCAAGATTTGATTACTGTTTTTTTTTTTTTTGGGTGACAAAATACTTCCCTTTCTAGAGAAAATCTAGAATTTTATCATTTCTTAGCGTGTGGATGGGAGAGGAAGGGGTTAAAGAGACATTTGAAATAGAACAAGAATCAGAGCTCTTCTAAATTTTAAGAAATTTTGATAAAATCAAATATATACATACTTATAATTTCTAGCCCTCAGAACTAGGAGAGAATGTTATCGTGATGGTTTTTTTGTAAACTGATTCTCTCTGGGGCTTTGAAAGTGCAGATACGCACCTGAACTCAATTCTTCAACGCTGAGAAAATCTGCATCTACAAACCTTAGTAATAATTAGATTCAACCTTAGTAATAATTAGAATTTTATGTGATTTCTCTTTTAGCTGATCTTAAAATAGAATAGTCCCAGAAATCAAAATACATATATTCTATCTCTTCTGTTTGGGAGAGGGAACATGTATAGATAAATCAAGTGAATTTTTCTGTAAAACCTGTTCTATTTAACATCCTGGTACTAGCACATTGTATAAAGAAAACATAACAAAAAACCAAAAATTAAACCAATCTTCTTAAAGGATTCATTTCTAGAATCATTTATTGTACATTACTTTAATCTATATATATAAAAAACAAACCCCTTTCTTTTACTTCTCTCAAAGATTTTCTGAGCACGTAGTGCATGTAGGGGGTTATGCTAAGAAGTTCTACCATACGTGTCCAAATGTTAATGCTTCTAGTTGGCCTTAATTGGCCTCAGGCCATATCTGTTAACTTGAACGTAATAAAGGGAATAAACACAAATTTTTGAAGTTTATTCTTTGAGAATTTAAAAAAAACAGAAGAAATGAAAAAAATCATTTATATAGAGGGTATTGATTTTGTTGCTAAATGGTCTTGTGAAAGTTGATGATTCTATAATTGGTCATTATAAGGCTGCTAGCTAAGTTAAGTAAATTATGGTCACACACAAAAGCGTCCTTTTTTTCATAATTAAAAGTAGTCAGATCATCATTGGTGTAAAGAGGAGCACAGTTTTAGAATTCAGTACATATTCTAAGGAGAAAAGCTCAAGTATTCTGTTTGACCAGAAACCCAAGTACATTGCATGAACAATAAAGATACTCAGATGAAAATAGTTCTGATGCACTCTGATCTTTAGAGGACTTGGATAAGTATACTTCTCAAAACCCTTTTGTGATACAGAAAATTATTATTGGCCTAGTTGAAGCAGATATGTGATAGAGAAGAGTTTGGGGGAAATTTGTACCTCACAGAGACATTCTCTTTATCCTCACAATATCTTCTTGTAAATTCAGCATTTTTATGGAAAATAAAGTTTATGGGAATGTATTTTTCTATGAAACTTGTTACACACACATGCACACACACAAACATATATATGTTGTTATTATGTACATTGTGAATTAACTGTATGTTAAACATAAGGTCAGGGCTAAAATTGCTGTCTATACTAAGCAATACCAAAGCAGAGGGCAAGAGTACTGCTTAGCTTGGGTAAGAAGCTCTCATGGACAAAATAATTGAACCTCCACCTTGGCTACAATGTCTTCTCAGGAATGTTAAAGATTAATCTTAAACAATGAGGAGGACATTTGAGGGCATAAACATTGAAAGGGCATTACAACTAATTCTGCATATGGACGATAAAGGATAAATATGAGATAATGTTGTAGCACTTCATGTGTTCAGTGACATATAAATGTCCTTAACGTAGCAATGGGGATTGTTTTTGGTATATAAAATATCTGCTGAGACTTCACCAGCCCAAATTTAGACATAGAAAATTGAAAATCTTTTAGGCTGAAACAGATATGTATATCTCATTTGTACCTGTTTCCAGAATAAGTATCCCAATCAGCTCTTATTTTTGTTTAAATAAAAGAAGAGATGAATATTACTACAACTTGTTGAACACCTACTATCTTCTGGGTAGCTTGCTGCGACTTTTTTGAGGACTGTATGATTTTCCTTGATCTCCAAATGAAGGAATAAAAGTTGTTCATATAGCAGAGACCTAGGTTTAATCAAGGTTGCAGAAGACAGTACAGAAACACTATCAATAAATAATGAAACCTAAACCCTTGTATTCAAACTGTATGAAGTTATTCTAAGTATCTGTTTTCAGATTAATAAATGGGGAGTACAGATATTACAAGAGAAATGTCTTGATAAAGCTCTATTTAAATCATCCTTGATACCCTAGTAGCATTTCTTTGGCTTGTGTAAAACTATACTTTTCTTGTCATCTTCCTCCTTTCTGCCTGCAATTTGCTTACCTTGGATTTTGACTGCTCTTATTTTAATATCTCTACCAACCAACTATATTCTCCCAAGATTTCTCAATCTTCTTGCAAAGTGACGAAAACTATATTACCTCTTTAATTATCATTACATGCATATTATTAAATTTTTTTCTAGGTCTTGGCTATCACTTATGCTGTTGTTCTTTGTTTTACAACCATCTTCAGAATGAGCCAGAAATTATTCCAGCAGCTTCTCAAATACAATAAGCTTCAAACTGAAAATATCATCCACAGCAGAAGTGTTTTTCAGTTTCTCTACTTTTGTCTCTGGTACATGAAATTTCTTCTCATGTTCCAAGTGAGAATATTCCAAGCCGTTTTTGTATCTTGTCTTCACCTTATTTATCAAATCTTTTCCTAAGTTCTGTTGTATTTTTCCTATTAATTACATCTTTGTTTTTTTTTTTGGCCGCGTCGTGTGGCATGCAGGATCTTAGTTCCCAGACCAGGGATCGGACCCATGCCCCCTGCAATGAAAGCGTGAAGTCTTAACCACTGGACTGCCAGGGAAGTCCCAATTACATCTTTGATTTACTCATTTTGTTTCACTTCCAGCTCCATAATTTAGGGCTTCCAAATCCATTTCCAAATTATTTTTCAGTAAGTGCTCTGATGTCTTTCTTCATTCTGTTTCTTACATTCAAAATGTCCTCCTTTTTCTCTAAGAATATCTATCTGTCTATCTATCTATCTATCTATCTACCTATCTATCTATCTATCTATCTATATTCGTCTTCTAAAACTCAGCTTAATTCTATGAATTCTTCTCTGTTGATGCCAATACACCTAAACCTCTGCTTTCCATAATTGAATCCTGAATCTTAGATGTGAGATCATGCAGTTAAATTCTTTATTGAATTTTTTCACATTGTTTTCTCAGATAAAGTGTAACCTTCGTGATGTCATGAACTGTTTTTCTTTTGTGTCACTTTGATATGTAGAAAAGCCTTAGAACATTGTGGAAGCTTAATAAACACTTATGGATTGACCAAAGGAGTTCCTCAAGACTATAGAGAAAGGATAAGAAGTGTAACCAGATCTCAAAACATTAGTTCCCACATTGATTCAGTGTGCATGGCAGTTAAAGACATAGATTTTAGAACAAGGTAGATATCAATATCTATATCTTGGCTCTAGTACTTGACCAAGTTACTTAAACCCTTTAAGTCTCAGTTTTCTTATTTGTGAAATGGGGATAATAATATCTAGCTTTTGCTGTTGTCATAAATATGTAATGAGATCATAATATAAAATTACTAACATTTGTACACTGCTAATACTGTAACTAAATATTTTACATGGGTATTTCATTTAGTGCCTTATAAAAACACTCTGAAGAACACTGAAGTAAGTGCTATTAAACTAAGATTTAGAGATTATATAACTCACAAGAAACTAAGATTTAGAGATTATATAACTCACAAGCAGTGGGATAAGAATTTGGACTCAACATCAGCTTCAGAATTTATGCTCTTAATCAGTGAACTTTAAAGTATATAAGCATTTAACAAAATGCCCAGCTCATACTAAGTATTCAATAAGTGACAGAAGTTTTATTAGTACGAATGTCGTTGCATGAGATTTGAAGGCCTGCTAATAAATGAGTGAGTGCATTCTAGTGGCTCTTTTTACTGTTATCACGTGCATTCATAAACTGTACTACTATTTTAGCATATTTTCCTACTTGTAGGAAACAAAACAGTTAGGAAATTTCTCATTCTCAGCTGTATGATCAAACATAACCGTCTCTAACAACTTCATACCATTAAGAATAAATATTCCAGGGGACTTCCCTGGTGGTCCAGTGGTTGGGACTCTGCGCTTCCACTGCATGGGACGCGGGTTCGATCCCTGGTTGGGGAACTAAGGTCCTGCATGCCGGCGCTGCACAGCCAAAAAAAAAAATAAGTATTCCATATTCTCATCTGGTTTCTGAAAGAAGAAATACTTAGATTGTGATATCTAAATCTTACCTTTGAAATTAACTAATGTTGTGACAGCAAGCATGTGAGCATGTTTTTTCCCACCCCCCAGATTTTGTTCTTCCCATTCCAAAAAAAGGGCTTGGGTTTATTTATTTTATACTGTCTCTCCAAAAGATTTTAGAATAATTCTAAACATGGAATTAGAGCTCTTGGTAAAAACATATAATTGAGAAAAAAGAAAGAACCACTGTAGGGACATTAGTTTTGTGTTGAAGTATTTTAATGATTACAGCTCTTTCGTATCTGTCTCCACCAACATTTCCTTCCTTTAATTATTCTAATTGAAATACTTTTCCTTTTATTTTTTTCTGAAAATAACCTGTAACCAACTCAGAGGGGGGCTTGCACTTATAAAAATTGTTTTAGTTGCCACCATACCCTTCTTCTTTCATGGGTAAATGAAAGGACAGATTAGGATCAAGAAAATGACATAGCAAAGTGCAAACATTTGGTAGAATTGCCATATTTACACTATTAGCTGTTTGCTGTGTAAATTCTCCAACCTGTTTCAATAACAAAATTGTTAATAATTTATTAGAACTTTCTCTTTACAAGTAATTAGTCAAGCAGCACTGAAAGAAGTTTCTAAGGGGATGATGTTCACAGATCAAGAAGTCAGGGTTATAAATTATGATTATGATTATTTTATTTTAGAAAGTGACAGCATGTACTACTTATTTCTGCCATTCAGAGGCCAACAATGGCATCACTGATGATTTACCTGAGCTGTGCTCATCTGTTTACACTTTTACATTCAATAAAAATGTGCAGTTACTATGGCAACTGGAAGTCTATAGGGTCTGTTTCAAAACCTGTGCTTGGCAGTTTATGTGCATAAATCCTCAACACGTTGAAATGAGGCTCTAGTTCTGTGTTTTATTAATTTTATTTTCCTTGTATCTCAGATGGTGTTTTATTTTATAAACTATGAAGTCAAGCAGAAATTGGCTAAAGAAACAATTTCCCTTGGGAGTCTAACCTTGGAGCCTTAGAAAAGGCTGGATTATTAGTGTGAAAATGAAGCACAAAGCTTGGCATTCCAGATATCTTACATAAGCATTAACACTAATTTTTTCTACAAACTGGGGCAAAGCATGGGATCTTTTGCAGTTCAGGTTCCTAAGCAGTTCAGTGACTCCTCTTTCTTGGAAGGTAGAAAGCCAAATTCCAAAGGATTTTGGAGGTAGAAAGCTAATTTCCAAAGGAAAATTAGCAACAGTGGGGTGTATTTTTCTACTTAATATTGACATATAAAACTTTATACTAGTTCTATGAAATGGTAAACTATCTAGTACAGGTGAGGTGTATCATTGCTTTCCAGAAGAAAAGTCATTACAGAAAGAGGTCAAGTAACACTTTTGATCAATACAGCATTAATACATTGAACTTCCTTAATAGACTCCTTTATATTGCAAAGTGTTCTATAATTTTCAGCGCTTTCTCCAACAGATACTTAAACCATGTTGAGAAAGTGTGGTCAGTGTAGTCTATTTGAGCATGCACGTCTCTAGTGGAGACAGACTTGTGTTTGAAATCCGGTTCTTTTACTTGCTACGTATATCAACTTTACCTTTTTTGAGCCCTGTACCTTGTCTGAAAAATCCAAATAGGACTATATATTTGCCGGGTGATTCTTATATTTGCTGTTTAGATTAAATATTTTCAACTGTGGTAAAATATACATAACATAAAATTTACCATTTTAAACATGCAGTTCAATGGCATTAAATACATTCACATTGTTGTGCAACCATCATCACCATCTATCTTCAGAATTCTTTTCACGCAAAACTGAAACTCTGACTCATCAAACAACTGCTCATTTCCTTTGCCCCTAGCACCTGGCAACTTCCATTTTATTTATGTCCCTATGAATTTAACTATTTTAAGTACCTCATATAAGTGGAATCATAGTATTTGTCCTTTTGTGACTGGCTTATTTCATTTAGCGTAATGTCCTCAAGATTCATTCATGTTGTAGCATGTGCCAGATTTTCCTTCCTTTTAAAAGCTGAATACTATTCCATTGTATAATATGTAAATATATATCTATATATACACATCTTGTTTATTCATTCATCTATCAGTGGGCACTTGGGTTGCTTTCACCTTTTGGCTTTTGTGACTAATGCTGCTATGAGTGTGGGTGTACATATCTCTTCAAGTCCCTGATTTCAGTTCTTTTAGGTATATTCTCAGAAGTGAAATTGCTGGATCATATGGTAAATCTATTTTTAATTTTTTGAGGAAATGTTATACTGTTTTCCACAGTGGTTGTACAATTTTACATTCCCACCAGGAGTGCATGAGGGTTGCAATTCTCCACATTCTCATAAACACTTGTTATTTTCATTTTTGTTTTTGTTTTCTCTAATAACCATCCTAATGGGTGTGAAGTGCCATCTCACTGTGGTTTTGATTTGCATTTCCTTAATGATTAGTGATGCTGAGCATTATTTCATGTGTCTGTTGGCAATTTGTGTATTTTTGGAGAGATGTCTATATAGTATATTATGGGCTGAACTGTTTCCCCTACAAAATTCATATGTTGAAGCAATAACCACCAGTACCTCAGAGTGTGACCATATTTGGAGATAAGCTCTCTCAAGAAGTAATTCAGTTATTAAGTTAGGATAGGTCAATTCAATATATAGTCTAAATTAGGCAACATTAATATGTTCATTGGAAAAAAAAGATGCCAAATGCTATAGCATTGAAAGCATGCTACTTTTTCCCTACTGAGAATTCAAAGTACAAAAGCTTATAAATGAAATTTAATTAGTAGTTTGTATGAATATTTTCTTATTAGGATACATGTGATTAAATGGTCAAAGAAATTGAAGTTAAATGCTATTTTGCAAAACAAAAAATAAGACAAAATAAAACAAGGAAACCCAAATAAATAATAGATAAGCAAATTTCTATCTGTATCTTCTAAACCACTAGTTTTGCCCTGGGTGAGTAAAGTGAGCGTATTAATTTTGAAATTGTTAGTAAAATAGTACTTTAAAAGAGTCTTTTATATGTGTCTACTTGTAAACTACAGAGATTACTTTCAAAAATAGGATTTGGGGGAGTCACGTAACAAGTAATCCTATTTTAGTTTTGTCATTTGAAATTAGAAATTTAATAAGGAATTTTTGGGAAAAAAATGAGAAATAGATGTGTAACATGAATTATAATTCAATAAAGCTGGAAAAAGTAAAATAAAAAAACCCCAGGATATCCATTGTCACAATGCAACAGTGGAAGAAAAAAAAATAAAAGTGATCCAGCAGGTACAGCCCTAAATGCATGCCCGTGTTAACCAAAGAACATGTATATGAGTGTTCACCACAGTAATATTTGTAATACTCCACAACTGGAAACTACTGAAATGTCCATCAGAAACAGAATGTATAAATAAACTGTGGTATATTCATGCAAATTGAAATACAAATACAAATAAAACAAATACAACTAAAACAGTGTTTTGTTCTATTTAGCATCAGTTGGGACAGCTCATCTGGGGGCTGGAGACTTCAGGGTGGCTCATGCCTAAGGCAGGCAAGTTGGTGCTTAATTCAACAGATAACATCACTATATTCCATTACATTTTTATATACATGTGCTATAATACTGATGATAATAATCGTGGTTGAGAGCTTACTTTGTGATAGATGCTATAGTGAATCTTTTTTTTTGGATTCAGTTAACCTTATTTTTCATTGAAGTATAGACAATTTACAATGTTATATTAATTTCAGATGTATAGCCTAGTGATTCAATATTTTTACAGATTATACTCCATTAAAAGTTATTATAACATAATGGCTGTAATTCCCTGTGCTATACAATATATCCTTGTTGCTTATATATTTTATTCATAGTAGTTTATATCTCAACCTTATCCCATTTGCAGCAATGTGGATAGACCTAGAGAATATTATGCTTAGTGAAATAAGTCAGACAAAGAAAGACAGATACTGTATGATATCACTTATATGTGGAATCATTGAATCGTAAGAGGTAAGATGAGATATTTTGTATTCATTTTTGCAGGTTAGAGAGGTAAATAATTTTTCCGTGGTCACTTAACTACTTAGGGTAGAGTTGGGATTTGAAAGCAGACAGTTTGATACCAGAGAATGTTCTCTTAACTACAATGCTAACTTGTTTCCTGTTTGTATGTACCAAAGTCTTGAACCAACACCAAGTGCAAATTAGACTATACTTATTACAATTTTATATCTTGTAAAAACACATAATTTCTGTTTCTCTCTTGGACATGAAATGGTTTCAGTTGACAGTGAATTTTAACTCACTTTAGTTCAAAATCAAATAAAAAGGTATGGAACAAACAAGGTAATTTGAAATGCTAAGAAATTTGCATCTGGAATGACCAGAGAGAAGGGTGTATTAGGACTTATAGAAGTAAGACCATTTTTCTCACCTTTGCTTACCTAAATTCAATATGAGGCAAGAAGTATTTCTTAACTATATACTACATGTCAATAATCAACGTCCTGGATGCTGTGAGGGATGTAAAGATCCAAAGTTAATACTCTGAAAAGATATGATGTTTAGACAAAAAACTGTTAGTTTGCAATTTAAGATAGTGTAAATCAAATGATTCATCTGGGTCATTAGTATTCTGACTTTGCCAATCACTAGTTATGTGACACTGCATGTTTCTTAATTTCTCTAAGATTCAGTTTCCTAAAGTGTAAGATGGGAATATTAACAGCATCTAACTTGTATGGCTGATGTAAGAATAAAATAAAATTATGCACATAAAGCTTTCAAGTTGGGGTCCGGTAAACAGAAAGTGTGCAAGAAATTTAAAACATTATTATTGTTTTAACATATTCATATTCTTCAGTGTATGTTTTCTGGGAGTTGAATGTGATAGAAAGTTTCATAGAAGAGGTGGTCCTTGAAAGATCTGGATAGTTGGCATTGGAAGGAGATGTTTTAGGGTGAGAGAATCAAGGGGTGAAAAATACAGAGGTAGGAGTTAAAATGATATGGAATGATAGATTTGGATTCCCAAAAGTGCTATTATAAATGGTTCCTTCAGGACATTTTCATCTTTGTGAGGGAGCCTAGACTGTCAACAGTGTTTTTTTGTGTATTTTTATTTATATGGGGATAAATTAATTTAATGACTGTAGAGACTTAATTGTGCTATTTATTGTCTCAGATTATTGTGGGTCAGGATTTAATGAGGTATTGTTTTATTGTATGTTGTTAATATTTATTTCAGCATATTTGCACAGTTCTTTAAAAATGTTCAATTTATGTATGCCTTTCTAAGATGGGATTGCATAATTAGTCATATATAACAAATGGATTTCATTAAGTATTTCAACATGTGGTAAATTGGTTGTATGAAAAATATGATTGGTTTTCTTCCTATCTGAGAGGGAGTTCAGTTGACTAATCATTGAAACCATTGCTGATGTGAGTTGCCTGTTTTTATTTTCTTATCTGTGTGTACTTTATGGTTGCATATTCAATGACAGGAGGTCAGTTGTACCAAGTGTGTTTACTACATTGTGCATGATAAATCCATTAACCACATTCATAAATAACATGGTGGAGCAGCAAGTGAATATTATCTATTTAGTAAGTATATAGACTTAGAATCTATAAGAAAGTTAAAGAAAGTTATTGTTTGCTATAGATTTAATAAAGAAATGACTTATTTCTGTTGATCTGTACATGTTGCACAGATCTTTTAAAGTGCACTTAGCTTTAGTTTTTAAGCTTTGACTTATGGTAGATTTATTTTAATACACGTTTTTAGTAATGGTTTTTAAAATAAAAGATGAGAGTTAAAGAAAATTCACTTCAATTTTAAGATTAATTTCAAATTAAAAGTTATAGTGATCTAGGAATAAACCTACCTAAGAAGACAAAAGACCGGTATGCAGAAAATTATAAGACACTGCCGAAGGAAATTAAAGATGATACAAATAGATGGAGAGATATACCATGTTCTCGGATTGGAAGAATCGACATTGTGAAAATAACTCTACTACCCAAAACAATCTTACAGATTCAATGCAGTCCCTATCAAACTACCACTGGCATTTTTCACAGAACTAGAGCAAAAAATTTCACAATTTGTATGGAAACACCAAAGACCCCGAATAGCCAAAGCAATCTTGAGAAGGAAAAACGGAGCTGGAGGAGTCAGGCTCCCTGACTTCAGACTGTACTACAAAGCTACAGTAATCTAGACAGTATGATACTGGCACAAAAACAGAAATATAGATCAATGGAACAGGATAGAAAGCCCAGAGATAAACCCATGCACATATGGTCACCTTATCTTTGATAAAGGAGGCAAGACTATACAATGGAGAAAAGACAGCCCCCTCAATAAGCGGTGCTGGGAAAACTGGACAGCTACATGTAAAAGAATGAAATTAGAACACTCCCTAACACCATACACAAAAATAAACGCAAAATGGATTAAAGACCTAAATGTAAGGCCAGACACCATCAAACTCTTAGAGAAAAACATAGGCACAACACTCTGTGACATAAATCACAGCAAGATCCTTTTTGACCCACCTCCTAGAGAAATGGAAATAAAAACAAAAAGAAACAAATGGGACCTAATGAAACTTCAAAGCTTTTGCACAGCAAAGGAAACCATAAACAAGACCAAAAGACAACCCTCAGAATGGGAGAAAATATTTGCAAATGAAGCAACTGACAAAGGATTAATCTCTAAACCATACAAGCAACTCATGCAGTTCAATATCAAAAAAAAACCAACCTAATCCAAAAATGGGCAGAAGACCTAAATAGACATTTCTCCAAAGAAGATATACAGATTGTCAACAAACACATGAAAGGATGCTCAACATCACTAATCATTAGAGAAATGCAAATCAAAACTACAATGAGATATCATCTCACACAGGTCAGAATGGCCATCATCAAAAAATCTAGAAACAATAAATGCTGGAGAGGGTGTGGAGAAAAGGGAACCCTCTTGCACTATTGGTGGGAATGTAAATTGATCCAGCCACTGTGCAGAACAGTATGGAGGTTCCTTAAAAAACTAAAAATAGAACTACCATACAACCCAGCAATCCCACTACTGGTCATATACCCTGAGAAAACCATAATTCAAAAAGAGTCATGTACCAAAATGTTCATTGCAGCTCTTTTTACAATAACCAGGAGATGGAAGCAACCTAAGTGTCCATCAGCAGATGAATGGATAAAGAAGATGTGACACGTATATACAATGGAATATTACTCAGCCATCAAAAGGAACGAAACTGAATTATTTGTAGTGAGGTGGATGGACCTAGAGACTGTTATACAGAGTGAAGTAAGTCAGAAAGAGAGAAACACATACCGTATGCTAACATACATATATATGGAATCTAAAAAAAAACAAAGAAAAAAAAAGTGGTCAGAAGAACCTAGGGGCAAGATTGGAATAAAGATGCAGACCTACTAGAGAATGGACTTGAGGATACGGGGAGTGGGGAGGGTAAGCTGGGACTAAGTGAGAGAGTGGCATGGACACATATATGCATATATATATATGCACTACCAAACATAAAGTAGATAGCTAGTGGGAAGCAGCTGCATAGCACAGGGAGATCAGCTCGGTGCTTTGTGACCGCCTAGAGGGGTGGGATAGGGAGGGTGGGAGGGAGGGAGATGCAAGAGGGAAGAGGTATGAGGACATATGTATATGTATAACTGATTCACTTTGTTATAAAGCAGAAACTAACACACCATTGTAAAGCAATTATACTCCCATAAAGATGTTAAAAAAAGTTACAGTGAAAAAGTATTCTCTTATAGGTGTTTTGGGTGTTATTATAGTATGAAGATCTGGCCTGAAGTCAAAGTGTTATGTTTACTCTAAAATATGAATGGTAATGTAGATAAGAGATGAACACAGATGAATGTAAAAATTTTTGTAACTTCAAAATTCTGTGAGTTTGTGGGCATTTTTGAAATTTACTTGGAATGTAAAGTTTTATTCAGAAAGTATTGCATAAATTCTAATTAAGATCTCTCAAATTGTAGGGTTATAAATCTAGCAGTTATAAGTGTGTAAATTGATTATTTTATTCTAGGAGGAAAAAAATATTTTAATGCCTTGCTTTTCTTTTGCTGTCTCATTGCCTTTACCACTCTTTTATTTTTAACATCTTTCTTGGAGTATAATTGCTTTACAATGTTTTGTTAGTTTCTGCTGTATAGCAAAGTGAATCAGCTATACCACTCTTGATAATGTTTGGAAGAAACAGACTAATTATTTAGGAAAGCTTTCATTTTTTTTTTTTTTTTGCGGTACGCGGGCCTCTCCCTGTTGCGGCTCAGGGAAGCCCAGGAAAGCTTTCATTTTGAGTAATGTGTGCTGAGTTCCCCAGAGGGAAAAACGTTTAATTATTTTGATCAGATTAACACTTTTTATCTTATCACTGATATCTTTTGAAATTTCTCTGGTCATATACTCATCTTCTTAAGATAGTAAGAAAGTAGTAGAGCATTTATTGTTTCATTAGGAATTCTATCTGTGGACATGTGTGTAAATGTACGGCTATCTAAGGTCAGTGCTGGAGAGTGCCACCCAACTCTATATTGTGTTTGTTGTAGTTACTTCTAACAGTTAGAAAAGAATAACAGGCTTCGATTTAATTCACTTTTCTCTTTAATGCATTAAAAAACTCTAGCATCATCTAATTTTAAAGAAACAGGTGATTCAGTAGTCAGTAGCACTCCCTATAGATATCTGCTCCTAAATTGACTAGTCTGGAGCCATATGAAGAAGTCAACTCCATCTGGAATTCAATAACACTTTTTCATATGGTTAATCACCAGATGCTTATGAAAGAGAATGTTGTCAAGGCTGGTAGGCCTGAAATTAGCTGTACAGCTGCATTTTGGCTATAGGCAAACCCTATAACAAGATTCGAGTGTATGAAGGCAAAGATAGCTATGACTCCTGTATTCCTTTTTATCCTCCAATGCTAAAAGTGCTGTATTAATAAAATAAAAAGTATCTGAGTTTATAAGAAGCAGTCTCTATCACTTCCTGAACTCCAAATTAAAGCTGAATATAATCAGCATGTACCTAGATGAGCAATATTAACATGATGTCTTTGAGACTTTATAGCTGGCATATGCAAATTTCTGAATTTTATTTACGTGACTAATTTTATTCTGATACATTTCTTATGATCAGGATAATAGGTTTTGGTTTTTTAAAATTATGTTTTGCTTTTTTTATAGTTCACCGGCAATGTCCTAAACATTTTGAAAGCTAACATAGGATTTGGAAATTGTTGAATTGGCCTGCTATAGAATGCTTTTGAATGCCTGGAATTTAAAAGTTAGTATCAGCTATGATTGTTTTTTTGATCACGGACTAGTTACTTGAAGATATCTAAAATTTATAGATCTCTTAAATTATCAATAATATCTCTATTTTGAAGTTTTAACATTTCTTTTTTGAGTGTCATCAGTAGTCTTAGCCATACATAGGAACAGGAGGCCAACTATTATTCCATTTTACCCAAGCAGAAAATTGAATTTAGTATCTGGTGTGTGTTACACGGTGACTATTTGGTTAAGGATATTGGAGCTTTTTTCTTATCTAGTGAAGCATTATGGGAATTAATGCCTTCAGACATTTGCCACTGAATTTCTTATATTGAAACACTAAACCAGGTCTTTTGGAGGAATCTTTGTCCAAAGTAGCCTTGGGGGAAGGGATCATTTGTCTCCTTTTTGACCAGTAGTCAAGGTCTATATTTGTTGACTTGGATTGGGAGAATTTTTTCTGCTTTAATGGTAAGCAAATAACCTGTAATGAAATTTAATTGAAACTGTGAGACTTCTGAAATAAACTTTTTCCTATAGAAGTATAATTTAGTGTAAAGAAGTACATAAATCTTTGCATGTACAACTCAGATATACAGTCATTGAAAATGACTCTGTCAGAGACTCTTATTCTCTGATAATCTCTTAAATTGCACATATCCAAGATCATTTGCTTCCAAGCAGAGTATACTTCAGATAAATGTATAGAATTAAAGATGTGCCAAAGAAAGTCTTAGTAAAAGGAGGCACTAGACACATACAGAACTTTTACAGCATTATTTCATCCGCCTTTGCTTTGCTTAGATGCTGCTGTAACTATTCCTCATGATGAATGATTTTGTCATATCTCCTTGTGAAGATAAAGTAGGATTTCTCAGTAAACAAAAGTGTCCCATGATGCAGTCAGCTTTAATCAGCTCACAGATCCAGATGCCACAAAGCTCAGATGTGAGTGTGCCAGTTCTAGTAAGTCTATTCCTAACCTGTTCTCCCTTCTTTTTCTCTATGCCAGAAGAATATAGAGGGAAGTCAAGATTAACATACTATGGGAAAAGAATTAGAGAAAGTGAGAAGAAATCTACTACTCCCCCTCTCCAAGGCTTGTCAGCTCTGCCTGCAGGAGGGGAGACAATTCTATTCTAAGTTCAGTTCAGTGTATTGATTATTATATGGGACAGTATGTTCTGATTTTTGAATCTAGACTGTGCTTTGGACTTAAAGTGGTTGTATAACTGTTGGAAGTTGTGGGGCCTAGAGATTTTTAATTTAGGGTCAGGGAAAAAAACTTCCATTACTGAATAAATTTTAAAGGGGCAGTAGGAGTAAAAGGTAAAGTTATGTTATGCTTGATTAATTCGTGTGGAAATTAATCAGAGGGAGGAATAGCATCTCCAAATACATAACTAACAAGCTAAAACGTAGCCACTTCTGAAGGGAAGGGAACCTAGTAGGCTTGCTGATGCTAAGCTGCCTACATCCAGTAAAGCTTGTGGCTGTTTTTTTAAGTCCTCCACTTCTTTTGATCAATACTTTAGATGGGAGTGAGATTATATATTTATGAATGACTCTCCAAATTATGAAGTTGATAAAGATGCAAATTATAATTATTAAGAACTGTTTGGTTATGGAATAGTGATTTGATGGTAGATCCATGATACGTTAGAATGGCACAGCCTCAAAGTCCTCAATTATGAGGCTACATTTCTGGAAGTATGCAGCAGAAGTCTTACAATATTAAATAAAAACATAGTGACTTAAGAGAATGAGAAGATAAACCACAGACTGTGTGAAAAATTTGTGAAAGACACATCTGACAAAGAACTGTTATCCAAAATATAAAAAGAACCCATGAAATTAAACAACAACAAAATGAACAACCCAATTAAAATGGGCAAAAAACCTAAACAGAGACCTCACCAAAGAAGATATATAGAAGGCAAAAAGTATGTAAAAAATGGCTTCATGTTTATATGTCATTAGGTACTTGCAAATTAAAACAACGAGGTAATACCACTACACAGCTATTAGAATGGCCAAAATCCAAAACACTGACAACAGTGAATGCCAGCAAGTATGTGGAACAAGAACTCTCATTTATTGCTGGTGGGAATGCAAAATTGTACAGCCATTTTGGAAAACAGTTTGTTTCTTATAAAACTAAACATACTCATACTATATGATCAAGAAATTACACTCCTTGGTATTTACCCAAATGAATTGAAAACTTAAGTCCACACAAAAACAGCACAGGAGGTTTATAGAAGCTTTATTTTTAATTGCCAAAACTTGAAAGTGACCAAGATATTCTTCAATAGATGAATGGATAAAATAATCTGTGATACTTCCAGAGAATGGATTATTATTCAGAGCTAAGAGGAAATGAGCTATCAAGCCATGAAAAGACATGGAGAAAATTTAAATATATATTAGTAAGTGGAAGAAGCTGATGGAACAAGGTTGCATACTGTATGATTCCAACTATGTGTCATTCTATGACAAAGGCAAAACTATGCAGACAGTAAAATGATCAGTGGTTTATGGGGGTGGGAAGAGGGAGGGAGGAATGAATAGATGGAGCACAGAAGATTTTTAAGGCAGTGAAACTCTTCTGTATGGTACTGTGGTGGTGGATGCATGTCATTATACATTTGTCCAAACCCATGAAATATACAACACCAAAAATGAACCCTGATGTAAATTATGAACTCTGGGTGATAATGATGTGTTAATGTAGGTTCATTGATTGTAACAGATACCATTGTGGTATAGGATGTTGATAACGGGGGAGGTTGTGCATGTGATGGAATATGGAGTATATGGGAACTCTTGTTCTTTCCACTTAATTTTTCTGTGAACCTAAGACTACACTGAAACATAAAGTCTGTTGTTAACAAAAAGTGTAATCATTGATTGATTATTTATTCAAAACTATTAATTTCATGTCCTTTGTGTGTTTGGCATTTTGTTGTGTATGAGGCAAACAAAGATAAGTAAACAGTTTAATTGGGAGACAAATAAATAGTAAAATGTATAAGTACTACAATTGAAATAGAAGCAGAATGCCTCAGCAGTCACTAACTCAGATAAGAAGAAAGAGTGAAAAAAAAAGGAAAGGTACTAACTCAGCTTTAGTCAGGTGTAGAAGTTTCACAGGAGATAAGAGTTGAACTGAGTATTGAAGTATGAGTTTTCCAGTTGGCCTTTCAGGCAAAGGCAATAGAGGCATTAAAATATGAAGAACTGTGGCAACTATGAAATATGATTGATCAACTCTCCTGAATGTCATCCACTGGACCACCATCATCATTCTAATTACGGTGCTATAAGGTTATTTTCTTGATGGCGAAGCTCTACATATGTAGTGGATAAATGAGGATACTGATGATTATGAAAAATAGTATTATCTAGGTCAGGTTTAGAGGAGGAATTCGTATTAAGATGTCTATTAAAATACTGTCAAAATTTTCTTTTAATAAATCTGAAATATGTATTTTTCTAGCTATCTTAATTAGCTTACCTAGTTTAGATTTAATTAGACTATCATGGAGCACAATAGAACCTCTGCATTTGCTCAATAAATGAATGTTTTAGTCAATAGATTGTTTTTGAACAGGGTGTTAGTTTATGATGCTCCTTATATCAGTGATTAGTCCAATCTAACATCCTAATGGAAAGGTCTGTTTCCTTTCCAGCTAATGTGATAAACACCAACAGTTCAGCATCAGCACTTTAATTACATACCATGAAGGCTAATACTAGACAAATTGTGTTCTGTTGACTACCTTCGGTGGACTGGACTTCAGCAATTGAAATAAGCTCTTTAAAGACAAATAAATGGTGTACATGCAATGCATGAACACTATTATTGCTATAGATTTGGAAATAGACTTTTCACAGAATCACTCAGGGTGGCAAGGGCTCTAGATTTGAGTTCAGTTAACGTGTACTGCTATATGCTTGGCTGTGTGTGGAGGCACTTACTATTTTTTTTATTCTTTTTAAAATTTTACTCTATGTTATTAGTAGGGAACTGATGTTTTTATATTATGCAGTCTCACATTATGTTTTTAGGAGCTGAGTGTGGTCATCTTCCTTTACAGAGTGAGTTTATCACCCTCAAATACCACTCTTCACCACATCTTCTTATTCAATATCTAAGTTATATAATATCATAAAGACTATGGTTAGAAGGGAAGAATATTTTCCATAATGGGGTATTTAGTGACCAGAGCATATGATACATGTTTAAAAAATAAATTATGAGCTAAATGATGAAACAAGGCATAATATATTAACTGTAGGAATTTGGGTTAAGTTGCTAGGCAATAAGAGAGTAAAAATAATTAATGAGGCCTCAAGAAATATCCAGACATTTTTTTCAGTCCAATTTTCCTGAGACAACATCTATTTTGAAAAATTATGAAAACATCTTAGACTTTTTTAGGATCTACTATGAAAATAGTGGTAAACGAAAGAAGCTAATAGTATTTCTTGTAAAAAGAAGCTTGAATATCCTTGATGAGTTTCACAGACACTTTTTAAAGGACCATTTTAACCTATTCATGGAAACATCTTTTGAGTAGTCACCTGGCACTGTGGTATGGAGGTGTTGGTCATGCACCTGGCCTTCAAGGAACTCACAAAAAGTAAACCAATCACTACAATAATAACAAGAGCTTACTGTGCGCTTTGAATATGGCAGGCTTTGTTCCAAATATTTCACATTTGTTATATCATTTCAGCTATACAGTAACCCCAAACTATAGGAAGTATTATTAATTCCACTTTGTGGATGAGAAACACAGAGGCATGGAGAAGATGAGGACACTTGCCCAATATCACACAACTAGTATGAGGCACAGTTAAGATTAAATTAGGATCTGTCCATCCCCAGAACCCATGTGGTTTACCAGTTTGTGATTCAGTCTTTTTCCAGTATGTAGAGTTAAGCACTGTGATGGAAGAACTCCTGAGTGGTGAGGCTATCTAGAAGAGAGATGCCTAATTCTAGACAGAAGAAATAGTGTGGGAATATATATTAAAATAGACTTTAAGGGAACTAAGTAGTTCAGCATAGCTTAAGTATATACATCATGAATGTCGGGAAAGGAATGAAGGGAGGTTGACTATGACTGGATTATGAGGCATAAGGGAAACTGGGAAAGAAGGTAGAATAACATGTTTGGGTAGGATTTTAGATACAATAGAAAGTGAATAAATTGCTAACAGGGGAGTCAAGTTCGGAGGCTAGTAACATAATCCAGTCAAGAAGTGATGAGGGCCTGAGGAAAGGCAGTAGAAATGAAAACTACAAAAAAAATTTCCAGAGATAGTTCAGTGGTGGAAGTGACAAACCTTGGTGATGTATTTGGTTTGGGATGAAGGGAGGGAGAAATATAGTCTAACTTCCAGGTTTCTGGCTTGGAGGACCAGGTGGAGGCTGATGCACATCACTTATACAGTGATCTGGAAACAGATTTGGCATGGGGAGAGAAGGAGAAGGTGCTGGTTAAACTTGGGATTCACTGATTTGAGTTGGCTGATTAGGTAGAACTGGAACAAAGACTTTGCTAGCTGTCATCAGCATATGGGTAATAGTTGAAGCTAGGAATTTAGATAAAGTCATCCATGGAGAACTCATAGAACATCAAGCATTGAGACCCAAGGGTGGAACCCTATATAATATTAAAACTAATGTGGGGCAGGAAAATGAGGACCCTGGGGAAGAGTGGCCTGAAAGGAAGGAGGAAAATCAGGAGAGAGTAGTACCAAGACAATTCTCTTGGTTGAAAATAGCATGTACAAAAGAGGGGGCAATTCAGGAGTCCTAATACTACTTACATGAACTTAATTCTATATCTAATTTCTTTAAAATTACTTTCCTAAACTTTCCTGTACTTACTCATTAAAATACTTCTGATCTCAAATCCTGTGAGATTCCTCCCACATCAAACTCTGGATTCATGGGAAGGTGAAATTATGCATTCATAGGAGGAAATACCATAAGCCCCAGGTAGAAAACACCTTAACACACAGCATTCTGCTTAAGATACCCAGAAGTATTTTCCTTCATTGATATGCAATTATTCTTGCACGTTTATAACCTTTTCTTAAGTTCATACTCTACTACTATGTTGGGTGCAGACAGAGGTAAGAGAGAGGGAGAAAATCTCTCACACATGAAGAGAAAAGAAAATGATGAAATGCAAAGTTGGGAATAATTTTCTTTTGAAACCTGCAGCACCTGCTACATTTCTTGGAACTTAAAATGGCCTCTGTTGCTTTAGCTACTGCTCTAACCATCTGCTGAGCTGCAGAGAGGTGGTCTGCGGCAGCTGAAAACCACTACAAATTCTGCAAGTCAGGCTTGTTGGCACAGTAAGGAAGCCAGGGATGTATTGATGCCAAGTGCAGGTCCTGTTTCTTTCCCTTTGCTGCCATGAAAAAAATTAACCAAGGCCTTAAGAGCTGCCATCGACATAAACATGATTTAATGTCTCTTTAACATTTTCAGAACCACAACAGTAGCAGAAGCCTTGGAGATGTGTAAGAGTGGAATATCGAAAGTAGTTCTCTGGCAAACCATTTTAAAAGCATATGTCGTGAGCATACTTCAGTACAGCTGCCTATTAGGTGACAGTACTTCAAACACATAGAACACGAAGGAAACGTACCTTCTGTTTTGTTTATAGGATGGCAACTGATATCTATCTCTGTTAAGTGTGGGAACAGATTTCCTGCTCTCTCTTCCATTTTCCATGCTTCTCTCAAGCATGGCGAAGAAAGCCCTGGTTAAAATAGGAGAGCTGTCAGTATGAATCTATAAGTGCAATAATCTATGTAATTATTTATTTACATAACCATCTCTTTGATTATACAGGGAACTTGTTAAGAGCTGGGACCAGATCTTTTTTGGGTTTAAGTCCTAGCATTTCTTACTAGTTTGTGAATTTGGGCAAGAGACTTAACTGCTTGAAGCCTCAGTATCCTCATGTGTGTCTCACTGGTTCTGTGATGCTGAATGATGCTACCATTTTCAAAAGTACCTAATTAGATGCCTGAAACATACTAGATGCTCAATAAATGTCTATTGAATAAAAGAGTTATGTCACTGTTGCGAAAGATTGTCTTTGAATTCTAAAAAGTATATATAATTATTTTAAAATATTCTGCAGTTACAGGCAAACAATTCCAATTCATTTATAGTCTTAATTGAAGCTCTTCTTTTAGTGTGAATGCAAAGATTTGCATTACATGTTTGCGTTGTAGTTTTATGAACACTCTTCCTTCATCTGTGAAGCAAGTCTGTGGCTAAAATATGAAGGGGTATGCTGGACTGCTGGCTTTATGTGGTCAGTCAGAGAATTCAGAGGAATCTTACCTTACCAATCCTTTAAAGAACTGGAGAGTTTAGACATGATCCCTGTTTTTAGATCCTAGCCCATATTCCCTTTCCTCTGTTCTATCAAAATGTAATTTTGTTTTAAGACACTTCTTACAACTACCTGTTTTTTTGAAAGCCGACTTAAAAACTAATTCATATTGGTTAAATGGCTAAAAATGGCTTAAAGCAGTGCTTTTAAAACTGTGTCCTGTGACTTCCTAGGGATTTTTCAGGGAAGCCTGAGGCTCAGGGTACTTCATCCCCAACACCAGCCTTATTCAGAAAAGTTCTACCTTTTATAAAATAAGTTTTATATATATATACATATATATATATATATATGTATATATATTAAAGAATAGGTTTTACTGTTTTAAAATAGGTTAAGATTTATCTTTAAAAAAGATTTAAGATTACTGACTGTGTTATCTCCTTTCAGCTCATAGACTTTTGTCATGAGACTCAATAATTTAACTGGAAGAATTCCTTAATCTTAGCAAGTGATAGGAAATGATAGTCACTACAGATCACCATGCAGTCACCAAACAAATGAAGCAGATTTACTTCATCTCTCTCTGTAACAGTTACTAAATTGGTGATAAAGTATTTGATGTGGAATATTTGTACTTCAGTAATTCATTTAGCAAATCATATCATGTATTCTTGTGGGATAGAAGTATGAATAGAATGTCCTTACAATTAAGTGAACTAATAATTGACAGAATATTAACCAAATGACCTGATTTATAGATAAACATCCATCTGGAGAGAAATTTCTGTTGATAACCTCCAGGCTGTGTGGTATAGTCCTGTCATATTCACTCATTTCAGAGTTAGTGACTCAGATGAAACTATAGAGAAAAGTCTCATCAAATTTGCAGATGACAGAGCTGGGAGGGATAAAGAATGTGTTGGATGGCAGAATTAGGATCACAAAAGATCTTGACAGGCTGAAACAATTTGAGCTGAAAAAAATAATGAAATTTAACAGGGGTAAATGTGAGGTCCTGTTCTTGGGTCAGAAACCAGAAATACAGTTGCACTTGCAGAGGATGGAGAAGTTGCAGGCTTCTGAGTAGAATGTGTGAAAATGCTTAGAGGTATTAGATGACAGTCATACTTCTAGAAATCAACAAGTGATGTGGATGTCCTCAAAGCTAATGTAGGCTTAGGGGATGCATCAATTGAATAAATAGAATGTAGGACAAACTTTTAAGACTGTTTAGATTTTTGCAGTGATAATGTATTGAGAGATATTTAGACAGACTGAAACACATTCAAAAGAGACTGAATATAAAGAGACTTTAAACTCTTGCATGAAGAAAGTTCAGACCCTGAACTTCAGGAATAGATTCCGCATGGCCTAGGGAGAAGAATAGGATGTACCAAAGGCATCATCTAAAAATATTTAAATTATCATTTAGAAATTTTTGGTGTAAACAGAAGGGGAGAAGTCAGATGGATGAGAAGTCTCAGAAAGACAGCATTTCAAAATAAGGAAGAACTTTTTCACAATAAGAACTGTCCAAATAGGATGCAGCCTCCACAAGATAATTTGTTCCTCTCAATCAAAGTGCTAGATTAGACTGGACTAACACTGACAAAGATGTAGAGTGAATACGTTTGTAAAGATGGCTTAATGACTTAACTTGTAAAATCTCTTCCAACCTGATATTTTATAAGAATTTAAGACACAGTAACAAGCCTGTGGGATGATGTTTTTAGGCAGAATGGCTTTTCTTTCACCTTTCACCTTGGATGCAACTTCCTAGCTGTCTCTTTCCTGTATTAACCAAAAACATACTTAGATTTTAAAATTTAGGATATTATAAAAAATTACCTTACCTTTTTACTCAAAATTTTAAGATTCCACAATAGGAAAACATGATTGAAATAATTCTTTCCAGACTCTAGACAAAGCCAAGTGCTTTAGAAGGCAAGTAATCATAAAATTTGAAAGCATCCCTTCATTAAGAAGTCTGAGTAATTAAATCAAATAAACAAAAAAACATAGTGTTGCCTTTTATAAACGTTTCATTTTACAGACTCAATTTTGAATAAAAGGTGTTGAAAAGAAAGGTGTCTTCATTTGTTTCTAGGTAAGAGAGATCCTGATCTCTTTCTAGTTTTGCTTTCAATCTGCCAAGCCATGTGAACCCTTTAGCTGTAGTTTAGGCCTTTAATTAGGTAGCCTAGCAAAATGCAGTCTCCTGATAAAGGCAAGTAATGATTGCTAGATATGCCAATCAGGGCTCTTGATTGCAAATAATAGAAAATAGATTCATTTAAACACCTTTGTTGATTCAGTAGGTCTAGAGTGGGACCCAATACTTTAAATTCCTAAGTTCCCAGGGGATGCTGATGCTGTGGTTGTGGACCACACATTAAAAGATATCAAATATTTTCAGAATTGCTGGGAGTTCTGGAGGAACAGACTTGAGGCTAAACTTTTACGAACAATGTTCTATACTCAACTGGGCTTGGTGAGGAAACCTTTGACTATACTGTGGGCACTGTGAAGCAGTGTATTCTAGGAATTAGATCTTTCTGCAACTACTGGTGATACCAGTGATGATTCCAGTTTTGCATCAGGAATTCAACTTGCATCTCGTGATCCTCCAAAATCCAGATGCCTCTGATGCTACCCACACCATACTCATGTATTAATGAAAAGTCATCCATGGATGACCTTATGGTTGGTGCCTAGATCACATGTGTTTATGTGGCTATGAGGGAGTCTGGGGATTTTAGTACTTTCTCCTACCTTAGGGAAGCAAGAGTCACATTTGTAGAAACAAATCTATTAATATTAGAAAATTCTACTAAATTAACCCCACTAGTGCATTTTAAAGCTTAGTTTAATTTATTGACTTTTAGCTTTCTACTTTTATGAGACATCTGAACTCAGGGAGAACAAATCTCTTCTGGAAACTGCCATGTGTGATACTGTGAGAAGAAAGACAGTGAAGCTATGTATTGATAAGTTCTTCTGATGTGACCCCTTTGAGATTCCATGAAAGCGTTTATAGTTAGAAATGCTTCTTCTTACTAGGGACTGTGCTAGGTGCTGAGAAGGAAAGAATGAGACCTGAATTGAGAGTTGAAGAGTTTGCAGTTTAGTAAGGGAAATAGTCATTAAATAGAATATTTCAATTTAGACGTTAGTTTTAGTTACACAAGACTAGATTCCAGAGAAAATATGGTTTACATAAGTTCATTTGTTCATCCCTTCCTCTTTTGTTCTCTTCTCTTGTGATTTGCTGACTAACTTTAGTGTTGTGTTTGGAGTCCTTTTTCTTTTTTGTGTATCTATTGTAGATTTTAGGTTTGTGGTTACCATGGGGTTTTGATATAGCAGTCTGTATATAAACAAGATTGTTTTAAATTGCTGGTCTTTTCATTTCAAATGCATTTCCAATATCCTGCATTTGTATTCTCCTCTTCTCACGATTGCTGGTTTTGATATCATATTTGTGTGTGGATGATTTCCTACCTTTACTGTATGTTTGCCTTTACCGGTGAGCTTTTCCATTCATAGTTTTCTTGTTTCTAGTTGTGGCCTTTTCTTTTCTGCCTAGATAAGTTCCTCTAGCATTTGTTGCAAAGCTAGTCTGGTGGTGCTGAATTCTCTTAGTTTTTTCTTGTCTGTAAAACTTTTGACTTCTCTGTTGAATCTGAATGAGAGCCTTGCTGGACACAGTATTCTTGGTTGAAGATTCTTCCCTTTCATCACTTTAAATATATTGTGCCAATCTCTTCTGGCCTGTAGAGTTTCTGCTGAGAAATCAGCTGATAACCTTATGGAAATTCCCTTGTATGTTATTTGTTGCTTTTCCCTTGTTGGCTTTTCATATTTTTTCTTTGTCTTTAATTTTAGTCAGTTTGATTACTATGTGTCTTGGCGTGTTCCTCCTTGGGTTTATCCTGCCTGGGACTCTCTATGCTTCCTGGACTCGGGTGACCATTTCCTTTCCTCATGTTAGGGAAGTTTTCAGCCATTATCTCCTCAAATATTTTCTCAGGTCCTTTCTTTCTCTCTTCTCCTTCTGGGACCCGTATGATGTGAATGTTGGTACATTTAATATCCCAGAGGTCTCTTAGGGTGTACTCATTTCTTTTCATTCTTTTTTCTTTATTCTGTTCTGCTGTAGTGATTTCCCCCATTCTGTCTTCCAACTCACTTTTCCATTCTTCTGCCTCATTTATTCTGCTGTTGATTCCATTTCAGTTATTATATTGTTCATCTCTGTTTGTTTGTTCTTTAGTTCTTCTAGGTCTTTGTTAAACATTTCTTGTATCTTCTCGATCTGTACCTTCATTCTTTTTCCAAGATCTTGGATCGTCTTTACTATCATTACTCTGAATTCTTTTTCATGTAGATTGCCTATCTCCACTTCACTTAGTTGTTCTTCTGGGGTTTTATCTTGTTCCTTCATCTGGGACATATTCCCCTGCTGTCTCATTTTGTCTAACTTTCTGTGATTGCGATTTCTGTTCCACAGGCTGCAAGGTTGTACTTCTTGCTTCTGCTGTCTGCGCTGTAGTGGGCAAGGCTATCTGATAGGCTTGTGCAGGCTTCCTGGTGGGAGGAACTGGTTCCTGCCCAGTGGTGGGTGGAGCTGAATCTTGTCTCTCTTGTGGGCAGGGCCGTGTCAGGGGGTGTGTTTAGTGGGAAGCTGTGTGCTCAGGAAGACTTTAAGCAGCCTCTCTGCTCATGGGTGGGGCTGTGTTCCTGCCCTGTTGGTTGTTTGGCCTGAGGCATCCCAGCACTGGAGCCTACAGGCTATTGGGTTTGGTGAAGTTTTGGTGAGAAAATGGTAACCTCCAGAAGGGCTCCTGCCAATGAGTACTCTCCAGAACTACTGCCACCAGTGTCCCTGCAGTGAGCCACAGCTACCCCCTATCTCTGCAGGAGACCCTCCAATACTATCAAGTGGGTCTAGCTGAGGATCTGATGAGGTCACTGCTTTTTTCCCTGGGTCCTGCTGTTCACAAGATCTTGTATGCACCCTCCAAGAATTGAGTTTCTGTTTCCCCCAGTCCTGTGGAATTCCTGTGATCAAACCCTGCTGGCCTTCAAAGCCAGATTCTCTGGGGGCTCCTCCTCCCATTTTCAAACCCCCAGGCTGGGGAGCCTGATGTGGAGCTCAGAACTTTCACTCATGTAGGAGAATTTCTGTGGTATTATTTTCCAGTTTGTGGGTCGCCTACCCAGGGGGTATGGGATTTGATTTTATTGCAATTGCACCTGCTTTACCATCTTATTGTGGCTTTTTCTTTGTCTTTGGATGTAAGATATTCTTTTTTTTGGCAGGTTCCAGCATTTTCTTTTTTTCTGTCAATGGTTGTTCAGTAGTTAGTTGTTATTTTGGTGTTTTTATGAGAAGAGGTGAGCTCATGCCCTTCTCCGCCATCTAGTCTCTGTCTCTCTGGATGGACATTCTTTATTTGATTGATTCCAAAAGAGGTACAGCCATGGATAATTCCTTTTTTTCCTTTTCCTTTGTGCTTCATCTAGTTTCACTTGCTGTAGTGCAGAGGCCTTGCACCTGGCCCAGAGTTCCCAGTGCAAAGTGGCTATACCTGACACTTCAGGTTGGTGGGCCATATGCCAGAGTGCTGCACACGCACTCATAAGTTCATTTGTTCAAAAATGACTTATATATATGTCTACAGTTACATGAGAACTGTAAATATTTTTTATCAGAATTTCATTTTATTTTAACAGAAAAGTAAACAGAAATATGAAAGTGAGATAAACCAAAGATTTTCTTCCCTGTAAAACAAGAAGAAAACTTCTTCTTTTACAATGGCACTGGAGAAAAATGAGGAAATAAAATCTTACAAATTTAAGGACTGGAGGCAAAACCATGGGAAAATTTAGGATAACAGAATAATGGGAACATTGTAGTCATTTTCCTGCAATGTCCTTACCTCTTCACAGTCCTTCCATTCCTGGCTCTTTCTTTTCTACCTAACCTCCATCCATGGTGTGCCTCAGGCCTGGGTTCCTATCCCCTACTCTACCCTCTTCTTAGGAGACTCATCTGTTCCTGTATGTAAATGTTGAATGGATTGACCTGAACTCTTTTTGTTTCTTTTTTATCCTATAAAACTGTAAATATAGATGTTTGTATTTCACTTTTCACTATAAATAAATACATAACAGAATAATGCTTCAAATGCAGTGCACAGGCCACAGATCAGAACACTATCCAAAGGCCACATTGAGAGTACTGTCATTTATAACATGGGGATAATGAATCAAGTTAGCATTATTTTCTTTTGTTGTATCTCTTTTCTCACATTATCGAGTCCTTGTAACCTGAACATTTGTCAAGTAGAGGAGCATCTTCAGCATTAATGACAATGATTTGACTGATACTAAGGGAACAGACAGAAGAGTCTTGTAGTTTAGTCTGCAGAGTAGAGGTACTTTGTTGGAGGATAGTACACCTCAGCAGAGTTGTCAATGAAGATTATCAATTAATCAAGAGAAATTAGGGGACAAGAAATTTATGAACAGAGGACTAGAGGTGTGGAATGTTTTGTTACATTTGGAGAAAATTTAGGCACATAAGAAACTTGTGTTATGAGGGTTGGGAGAGGGGGTAGGTGAAGTGATAGGCTAGACTGTGGAAGTGAGCAGAGGCTAGATCACGGAGGGCCTCTCTTGCCATTGTAGAGTGACATTGTGCACTTTACATGTGAAGCTTGTGTCCTCCAAAACCCCACTCCCTTTCTGATGGGGAAACTGCATAGTTGAGCAGAGACAGACCACAGACAGTCTCATATACCACAGGTGGATCAGTGTGTGTCCTCCCTGTGATGATGGCTAGTTGTCTTCCAACATCTGTTGTCCCTTATTCCTTTCAGTAATCAAGTCCCCAGAGCTTTAGCTGGACGTGTTGCTGCCTATTGAGGGGCTACAGTTTTTTGGTTTTCTTTGAAACTAGGAATGGATTGAATAATACAGAGAACTCTGTCAAATGCCCACTTTATATAGGCACGTATTTTATATTTTGAAATACAGAAAGCCAAAGAGATTGGGATCTTTATACCACCAGCCTATATTTCTTTCTTCCACCCTCTTTTCCTCACTTTCTTTATTTTTCTTCCTTCCCTCCCTCTGTCCCTCCCTCCTTCCCTTCTTTCCTTCCTTCTTTCCTTCCTTCCTTCCTTCCTTTTTTCATCTTTGATTCTTTCTTCAAGGGAGACCATTTAAAAGGACAAAATGAGAAGCCAGAATGATTAAGCCACTAATATTCTTCATCCTAAATAATGGGATATCTGGAGTTGCCTCTGTATATTCACTAATAAAGCTGACTTTATGAGACTACACCATGATGTTTCCAAGGGAATTATCATCCTGCTCTACTATTTCTTTTTGTTACATATTTAGTATTTAAGGTTCTAAGGAATGAACAAAGAAGGAATATATTTACTATTTCTCACTGTATATATCATCAGTAACCGTTTAAAGATTTTTTCCATGGTCAAGAACTTGGTTTCTCTAAGTAATGAGTTAGCTGTTCTTATATTAAAAGGAAATGCTTTTAAAATTCTGCCACCATTAGTATTTTCTGAATATATATAAGCTAAGCTTTTTGCAGTAGTTAGATTTATTTAAACATAATATATTCTTATTAATCATTTACATCCCTGGGCTTAATGCAGATTGCTTCTATTTTAGCTGTTCAGTTTCAAAACACCTAATTCGTAAATGGAGAGACCAGGTGAGCTTGAAATGGCTTTGCTTCCTCACGCTGTGAAAGGAAGCTAGCTATGCCATGCTTTTGCCACAGAGGGGCATTACTGGACTTCTCTTTTGTATCAGTCTTCCCTATAGCAAGAAAATAATCCCCTAGAACTCATTTTTCATTACCTTTAAAAGGAAAATAATATATTAATGCACCAAAAAACCCCTCAGAGCTAGCGACCACTTACAAGTTATATGTGATTTTTAAGCTAGAGAAATATTTTCCTGAGTAGGTTATCACAGGCAGCATAATTCTTTACATCTTCTCAAGACAGAAGCAATTATTTCTTTTCTAGCCATATCAAATTTCCTTATGTAAAATACTTCAATATTTCAAGGAAAGCTATGACCCTTATTTCAATAGAATGCTGGGCCGAATAGGACTTATGAAAACAATGCATCTCAGTGGCAGCACCTTCCACCTGAAAGAGGATGCAACTTTCATTAGAGAACAGTCAAGCTAGAGATGTGTTTTGAAATTGTGGTCTCTATTCCCCCTGTCCACTGCCCCCACCCCAAAACAAAAAAAACTACTGGTGCATATTTTCTTGCTGCTTCCTAAACACACATAATATCAGGTTTCAGAAAGGGGAAAGAAACAGGCAGAGGTGGAGAGAACAAGACACTAATAAGATCCTGTATTTATATAGTACTTCCAGTACAACGGGCATGAACTTGATTCCTCATATATAATACAAGGTAATGGAAATGATTATCCAGTCCAGTTTGAGTCTGAATCTAAATATGATCCTAATTAAGGTCGTGATCACAAGATTCACACATGTACAATACTTTCAAGCAGAGCATAATTAAAATGGTGCTAAAGAGCCAGTCTTCTGATATTTTCCTTTAGGAAAAAAAGCATCAACACAGCTGCGAGGGTTGTTCTCTAGAAGTTCCTGTAAAATAGAACAACAGTGCAAAGGTCCCCATGCAGTGGCTAAGCCATAAGTCAAATTAAAATGGGCAAGTGTCTTCTTCCTACCCAGCTCAGTTTGGGTTAATCATATCTTGGCATTTTCATTTGCCTTCCTCCAGCCACAGGGCAAATGAGTAGTTGATCACATATTCAGTTTCAGTTTGGGGAGCTGGTTAATTTCATTTCATGACCTCAAATTAAGTATTCTACTTCAAAGATATTAAAAAGTTTTATGCCAATTGCTATTGAAAATTTATGAGAATTGCAATTTCATCTTGCTTCACTGCTTTTCTACATCTCTTCTCTTTTCAACTGTTTCATCAGTACTTTTCCTTCAGCTGTTTGGTGTCATTTCCCTTCCAAACACTTCTTCACACCCACTTGTGATGTTCAACATAATTATTCAACTCCTTCTGGGAGAAGTAACAAGAACTTGCCCTGAGGCTGTGCCAGATCCCTCAGCAATTGTTAGGGACACAGAGAGGTTTAGTGCTCCTTGTTATCTGGTACTACTATATGGGAGTGTCTATTGGTAAAATCCTAGACTGATTTGGGAAAGTTTGGGGCATTTGTGGCAACGCTGTTGAATTCTTGTTTGATACCATGATGAACATAGAAACCTCTTTGATGCTTAAACGGACTCCCAGTCTGTAGGCTGGGAAGTCAGATCTCTGGCACTCCCCGAGTATTCAGAAATGACCGAAAGCATTTAAAGGGGTTCATTTTCCATCATGGATAAAAATGGAATTCTCTTCTATACATATTTGTAGCTTTACTACACCCACCACCACCATGGAATTAATTCATATACTCAGAATCTGGAAGGCAATCTGCACAGCCAGGCTCCTGTGTTACTCTTCTCAATTTCTTTCACCACCAACAAACATTGGATATTGACTCCTCATTTTCAGTACTCCCTTTTTCCCACTTATCCCAATAAAGTCTTGGACTTATGATGCAGAACGAAGTTTATATGATGCAGAATAACGTTTATATCTAGGTCCCTCTTCCTATCTAGTACCCATCTCTTCTCCTAGCTCAACCTCATCAAAGAATGGAGCCCTGTGCTAAACATTGAGTGACTGGAGTTGAGACCTACCTTCTTTCTTCCCTCCCTTCCCCTCTCTCCCCCTCTCTCCCCTTCTCTGCCCCTCTTTCCTTCCCTCCCTCCCTCCCTTCCTTCCTTCCTTCCTTCCTTCCTTCCTTCCTTCCTTCCTTCCTTCCTTCCTTCCTTCCTTTCTTCCTTCCTTCCTTCCTTCCTTCCTTCTGTTCTTGATAGAACCATTTGTATATCTGCAATGAAAAAGCTAATAGCTTCCTTTTACAGAATGTCTACAGTATATCAGGAACTTTATACAACCTATCTCATTAAATTTCCCCCAAAACCCTGAGGGTTATTGTAACCTCCACTGTACAGTTTAGGTTATTGAGAGAAGATATTGCATCTAGTAAGTGACAGAACTATAATTTAACCTTAGTTCTTTTCCAGAGCCCACATGCTTTGCACTCTGCAACGCTGCCCTGGGCACGAGGGCAGAAGAAGCTAACAAGTCTAGTGGGATCAGGCAAGTGGGCATCTCACCATATATAATGTAACCTGAAACACACTCTAATGAAAAAGTAAGTCCAAAGTGCATAAAATATTTTAGAAGGTAGATGAGGGAGAGAGAATTCTTGAGGTTGCTATCATGGTGGTAAGTTCAGAGAAGTTTTATTTGAGTTGGCCTTTGAACAGTGAGGTAGAATTCATGAAACAGAAAATGGAACCAGTATTTAGAGTTGTTTATACATTTGTCTGTTTTTTTTTTCTTCTATCCTATTGTCATTTTCCCTTTTAAAGATCATATTAATTTCATTCTAAATAGGAATTTTCTCTTCCTTCCCATTTGTGGTCTCTTATTTTTCCTCTTCATTCTGTGTCCCTGTGTTAACCTAATATGTCAAACCTGAAACTACTTAGTTTATAACACCAAGTTAACAGAGAAGGAAGACAATTGTTTTGCACTCCAGTTTTTCTTTCCTTTTGTTTTGTGAGGATATTCTGTAGCACTGACAAAAAAGGTAAATTCTTCTAATTAGGTATGTTGGAAAAGACACATGAAGAAGGTAAAATTCAGGTGGCATGTGCTGTGGAATAATAAGACATAAAAAATTTTAAAGGATGAAAACTAATCTGGAGGGGACGGCTTGAATCAAGAAAGATTATAATGAAATTTTGGAGTGGCTAAAAATGAAACATGATTGAGGTCAATGAGGTTGGAAACAAAAAGACGGAGTATTTAACATGAATTACTAAGGTTATTTTTTTAAAAGATACAGTCGTATTACTGAACCGATAAATATAGATAGATTGAAAGTATATACTTGTTGTGGAAGAGTCTTCAATTATATTTCTGAGAGTCAACATATGTAGTATATATATTCCACTTGGAACCTGAAACCAGATTATTTGGTTTCAAATCCTGGTTTCCACCAGACCAGTTAGGCTACCTTGGGCAAATTATTTAACTTCTTTCTTTCTGCCTTAATGTCCTCTTTAGTAAAACAGAAATAGTAACAATAGTACTTACTCATTGGGTTACCGATAGGATTAAATGAGTTAATATACATAAAGTACTTAGGACAGGGCTTGTCACAGAGTTAATGCTGTGTAAGTATTTACTCTTATTATCATTACAGTCATAGACACGTTAAAAACATTTAGAGAGTAGAATATATGGATTTGGTGATTAATTAGATAGGGCAGGGGGATAGGATGGTTTTGTAGAGAGGAGGTCAAAGATGACTGCGAGGACTGTGCTGAGAAGATAAGTGCATAATGGTACCTATTCATAAAATGATGAAGACTGGAGGACAAACAAGCTTGGGAGTCAAGCTCATCAACTCAGTTTGGGTTATATTGGGCATGAGGTACCTGTAAGCCATGAGGGAGGCATAAGTGGAATAGGCAGTGGAAAATATATGGTTATGTTTTGTTTAGAAGTAGAGTCTCGACTAGAGATGTACTCTCAGAAAATATATTATAATTTAAATCATGCAATATAAGAGATCTTCCAGAGAAAGAGAAAGATATTGAGAATGACCTTAGAGGGAGGAAATTAAGTGACCTGGGATTTAGCATCAAGAGTTTGAACAAGACATGGCATTATATCTTTAGCAATAACATAGACTCTGGCACAGCTAGCATGGATTTATTTATGGAAGTACTTCATAGAGCTTTAAATTCTAATGTTATTATTTAGAAATACTTTTTGGAGGAAATGTCTTAAAATCTATTTGTATATGATTTAATTTATATTTCCTAGCTACCTATGATTTGAGACGTACAGTTACCTTTCCACAAATGTGGTGCCTATACATCTAGTGGAGATCATGTCTTTGGGTGTAGGCAAAATAAACTGCTTTAAGGTGTTCTCATCTGTGGTCACAGTTTACCTGCAAGTGGGGCAAATGACTTGTGTAACTACCCATTTCTCACCTACCTAGGGTATTTTGAATGCTCTTTCTAAACAATTGTATGCCCTGAAGTTTAAATGAATTTTTGCTACATTGTGATCTTTTCTTGTGCTTTCCCTCAGCTGCTGATTATATTGGGAAAGTTCAGCATTAGCTAATAATATTTCTCTATGTTGTGGTACTTTCTTCTAAAGAGCTCAAGGCACTGCACACACTTTGCCTCAATTGTCTGATTCTGTACTTGCACTTGTAACTATTCCTCTCATCCTATTCTTTGACTTTCAGATGCTTGTTATTCTCTTCCCAACTGCAATTTCCTTATGAATCCCTTTGCCTTGAAATTTTCCAAGACTGCTTAACAGGAGTGCCATATTTAGCTTCTAAATGTGTCTAATTCTCCTCTACAAGATTGTTCTCTTTTCACTTGGTGTCAAGGGATTGACTCAAAATAACTACCCTTTTGTTACAAAGAAAGAGGAGCAGAACCAAAGAAAGAGGAGCAGAACCAAAGAAATTCACTAAAATGGAGGCTTCACAATCAGTTTAAAAAGGAAAGTCATAAAATATCTGAATACCAGCAGCTTCCAAGAATGGCAGTTCTGAGGCCCTCTATTTGCTCTTTGGGAATTCCATTTGGAAGAACTGATTTGATTTATGATGTCACATTGTGTGAGAGGGAAGGCGGTTCAGTACTAGGCTTCAAGTTTACATTGAATTCATAGAGACTAAAGCTATTATAAGGCTTACTTTTAGTATACACTTATGTAGCTTTCTTCTTTAGCACCTTGTGTCATCAATGTGTCATTTATCATACACTTTGATTCTTACACACGTTTTGTCTCCCTTACTAGATTTAAAATATCTTCTTTTAAGACAACTTCTGTTTGTTTCTCTAATAGCCTGATATACCTTTTAAAAATCTATCAAATGAATAAATATTAATTATGGAGCACCAAATCTCTGTTTTTACTTTCAAAATCAGAACTAATCCAGGTAATTTTAATAAAGAGATCTAGAAAAAGCACCATCATAGCTTGTTCCTCTAGGCATGCCTTTTTAAGTGGGTTAAAAGTAACTTTTTACTTACCACACCTTTCTCACCAACAAAGGGACTCCTGAAGTCACAATATGAATAATTATTTGTAATGTTTCTCTACTGGCATTGATGGGCTAATGTTGTTGCTGATAATAAACATAACAGTGGTTTGTATTGATTGAGAGCTTTCTGTAGTTTAGATCCTGGATCATAGTAGGAACTCAGTAAATATTTGTTGAAAGAATATATACAAGGTAGCTCATTAAGTGCTTTGTAGACATGTTCTCATTTAAGTTTCAATAAATTTGTGAAAAATAAAGTACAGTTTTTATCCTCATTTCTCACTTTAGGAAAGTAAAGCTCAGTGAGGTTAAGTATATTGCCTAAGGTCACATAGCTGGTGACAGAGATGACTCCATGAAATATCTGGTGTGACTCTCACCACAAAAATCATAGAATCTAGTTGAATCATGCATAAAGGCAGAGTGCTCCCTAACTTCAATGCCTTCTCAGTCACAGATCCAGGGAAATTGATATGAATCTTATTTCAATCCTATCCAGGCCTTTTGGGAAGCAAACCAGGTGATTTACTGTTCAGTTCCAATGGGAACAAAATCAAATGAGGGAGAAAACTAGAGAAGAAACTGAAGCTATAGAATAAAATCAGACTGAGAGCATGATAGGCAGTGTAATATATCTCTCCATTCTACTTTATCTACAGTGAAAATATTAAAGGACTTGTCACCTAAATCATGAAAATTATTTCTATCATGACTAACATATAGAATCTGTCAAATTCTTTTCTTAGATTAGGTTATAAGCCACATGCTGTGACCTAAGGCAGCTTGAGGGTTTATTACAATTTGTTTTTTGTCCCTGTCTAAATAAATATGCTAGTTCTTCCAAAGAAGCACTTGCTTTGTTATTCTGGCCTAATCTTTTTTAGACTGTTATTCTCCAAAAGGATCTAGCTTTATAAAGGTGATTTTCTGCTCTTTTGTTTGTTTGTTTGAGGTTTCTGGGTATCACTTGATATTGCTTGAATTCTTAAAAATATGTGTTTGATATGTGTATATGATCTTAACATCTCATATATACTTAATTGACAATTTGTCATTATGTTGCTAGACATAAAATATTTCATTGAACACTTGATTCTTCCAATTAATTGATTCAAATAAATCCATAATCAAAAGAATTTGATGAAAAATAATTACTAGATGGTCATTTTTTCCAGTTAACAAAAAAGAGAGGTAAAAATTGGAGCCACAAAGATGCCAAGTTAACTTTATCTGAAAAAGTATAGCACAATATATTCTCAATTTATAATCCATGGTAATTGGTTATGGCTATTACTTGTCATTGCATTGCAGATCCTTTGATAGTGGGAAGTCTTAGAGGTCATTTATTTCAACTTCAAAGTTTTATAGATGAAGAAATTATAAAAGGCAAATGCTAACAATCACATAGATAATAATTGGTAGAACAGGATTTGAATCTGGGTCTTTGGATGGCTGATATTCCTTGGAATATTAAATTCTTACATATTACACACGTGTTACATTATTAGTAATTTGGTTAAGAAAATAGTGGCATGACTGAATTTCTCTATGAAATTCTCATATGGTAAAAGAGGTCTCTTGAGGTATCATCTTCTTCTGGCCAACTAGGAAACTCTAAGTATAGATAGAGTTACCAAAATAATGTGGCTGTAAAGAGTTGTTTATTGAGTGCCTAGTTTGTGCTGCACTTGTGCTATGTCCCATAATGTCATCATAAACAATGCTATATAATCAAACAATCAAACAGCCATAGGTTTTCAGTGGGTTTGAATTGTTCTTGACTATCCAGTAAGAAAACAACTAGGTCTTTGAAAAGACTTCCTATGCAGGTAATATGGGTGACTGTGGGAAACCCATAGTATTTTAAATCTGTGGATATTGTTATATCTAACGTTATCCCTCACACACTAAGGTTGGTATACAGTCAGGAAAACTAGAAGCTTGGAGATTTCTGCAGTTTTTTGCATAAGCCAAAAGGGAAGAATTCAAATCAATTATCCCTGAAAAATAACTCTCATGGGAATACAAACGCATTGTTGTTTGTAAAAATCAAACCAACCAAACCAACCAAACCAAACCAGCAGACAAAAAGAGGATTAAACCTGGAGCAGACTGTTAAAGGTATAGAATGAATCCAGAATTTGAGTGGGTCAGGGAACTTTCAAAGTCATAAAGTAAGTTGTTCTGTGGTTCGGTTGCTTCTCTAGCTGAGTTCTTTGGCTGTGAATTTCCATAAATGATACTTTCATTCTCAGAATGCTTTAATTGTACTTAGAGCAAAAGGTACTGAGAGGTTTACATTCTGGCCCTAACTCTTGGGATCATATACATTCATTCAAGAAATATGGATTGAGCACCTACTAAGTCTCTTGAACTATGTTAATCACAAGGGTTAAAAAACTATATAAAAGGGCTTCTCTGGTGGCACAGTGGTTGACAGTCCGCCTGCCGATGCAGGGGACATGGGTTCATGCCCCGGTCCGGGAGGATCCCACATGCCGCGGAGTGGCTGGGCCCGTGAGCCATGGCTGCTGAGCCTGCGCTTCCTCCGCGGCGGGAGAGGCCACAACAGTGAGAGGCCCGTGGTACCGCAAAAAAAACCATAAAAACAAAAAAAACAAAAAAACTATATAAAAGAGGATCTCTGCCTTTAAGGAAATTGTAGTCTACTAAAAGACCCTCACTCAAGTGAATCAACAAAGACAGTGGCAGACGATTAGTATCATGGAAGAGTATTCTCTAAGTATGGACAAAATTTCCAGGAGAAAGCAATTCTGAAAGTGAGTTTTGTAGTATAAGCAGGAGTTGAAAGAAGTGCAAAAGGGTATTACTGGCATAGAGAATAGAGCACATAAAGACAAAGGAATATGAAACACATTTGTGAAGTTCTAAGTAGTCTCTATGACTGTGTGCATCATTAATTTATTTACCAAACTTTTTTTTGAATACCTGTCATGTGTAAGGTAAATTTTAGGCTCTTAGCTATGGCTGTGTTCAAGACAGTTACATTTCCTGCTTACATTCTAGAGTAAGAGGCCCACAATGAACAGATATGATATATTATGTAGATGGTAAAAAGTAGGTTGACAGAAAACAAAGCAGAGAAAGGGCGATAGAAACCACCAAGGCATGGAAGGGGTGGGGTGAATTGCTATGTCGTATAGAGTGGTCAGGAAGGCCTCTTGGATAAAGTGACATTATCCAAGATAGATACCCAAAAGAAATAAGGAAGATAGCAGATATCTGGAAAGAGCTTCTCAGGGCCAGGGAAGAACAAGTACCATGACTCAGAAACAGAATCATGCTTGGTGCATTTGAGCAAGGAAGCCCAGGGGTCTAGAGCTGAATGAGGAAAGAGGTGATGAATGAGATGCTGAGTGAATGAGGAGGAGAATGGCAGAAAATGAGGTGAGATGGAGAGCAGTGGGGCCTGGCCACAATCAATTTTAAGGATTTTTGCTTTTATTCTCAGAGATATGGAAGTCTATCAGAAGGTTTTAAGTGAAGGAGAATCAATGATCTGAATTATGTGTTTTAAATGATTGTGCTGGCTGCTATGTTGAGAATAGACTATAGGTGCAGAGTGGAAACAGAGAGTCCAGGTACAAGGTTTTTCAACAACCCAGGAAAGTGATGATGGTGTGTTACTCAGGTGGTAGCAGTGGAGGTATTAATAAATATTTTGAAGATAAAGGCAACAGGATTTCCTGGTAGATTGGACATGGAGTGTGAGAAAAAAACAAAAGTCAGGAGTGATCCTGTTGTTTTGGTGTGAGCAGTTGGAAAAATGATGAAGCTGTTTACTGGAATGAGAATGATGGGAGGAACAGGTGCGAGCAGGAGGGGGTGGTGCATAGAAACCAGGTTCAGTCAATCCTCATATATATGCAGGTTCCACACCTGTGGATTCAACCAACCTCAGATCAAAGAATATTTGGAAAAAAAATATTCCAGAAACTTCCAAAAAGCAAAACTTGATTTTGCCATGTGCTGGCAACTACTTATACAGCATTTACATTGTATTAGGTATTATGAGTAATCGAGAGGTGATCTAAAGTTTTGGGAAGATATGTATAGGTTATATGCAAATACTACACCATTTTATATAAAAGACTTGAGCATATGTGGATCTTGGGGGTCCTGGAACCACAGGCAGATACCAAGGGAAAACTATTTTGTTTGGGATATGCTGTTTTTGAGATGACTATTAGAGATCCAAGTGAAAATGAAGGAACTACTTAATATTTGAGTCTGAAGTTTAGGGAAAATTTTAAGGCTAGATATTTAAATTTAGAACACATCAGCCTTTAGATGGTATTTATGTTTATGGAACATATTTTAGTGAAAAGCATTGTGGTATTACATGCTCTGGAGCCAGACTGGCCCTGAATATTATCTGTGCAACCTAGCTTATCTGTGCAACCCAACCCAGATAAGTTGGGCAGCTAACTTATCTGTGCTTCAGTTTCTTCTTTTACAAAATAGGAAGGTAATAATCGTAAGGCTTTTGGGAAGTTTAATTAGATTGTTACTTATGAAGTACTTGAAAAGCAGTGTCTGGCACAGAATAATTGCTCAAACATATAAGATGCATTTATTATATGTAGGAGTTATGGCATGAGATGAATATAGTGGGACAATATTTTTAAATTATTAAAATGATTTCTCTTTAATTCCTCTTAAATAATTGTACCTTGTACTTTCTCCATGCAATGTATTAAGAACATGATGCCCAAATAAATAAATCATTGTTTAGCTCTGAGATTTAAAGCCAATTTTTTTGAGTTTCTGGTGACACCATGGCCTTGTAAACTAAGATTTGGTGGAAGAGAAAGGGATTAGTACATTCCAAAGCTTCTCTTTATAAATTAAAAATAAAATTCTAGAAGGTATGAAAGTAGAGTTACACTATAAGCCATTTTCAGAGAGGATATAGGATTAAATGTCTTAAGTTGGAATAACTGCCTGGCTTCAGGGGATCTACAGTGCCAGCTAGATGTAAGGTGAAGACCTAGGCAACAAGGAAGGTGGCTGAGTGCCTTGGGAGCAATTATCTGGCATTGCCCATGCCAAGATCAAGGCTGATTATTTATACCAGCTGTAGACACTCCAGTGGATATTAGAGGGACAGAAATCAATGCCCAAATACTAGATGAAATTGAGCAGCAAAAGAAGACAGTTTCAGGATCAAACACTCCTATGCCCCTCCATGATGGTATATCTTCTCTCTTCATCCAAGTCCATTTTGGACTATGGATTGTAAATTATCCTAATATTTCCCTGAAAGAGACTGATTTAAACTGGATTACACTAATTTATTAAGTCTTAAAATATTTTTTTAGTGTCAGTGGAAGGGAGGTGCCAAAGCAGAATAATGCTTTTATTGAAAATAAAGGAGATTATAATTTTGGTGTATCACAGTTGTAGTGTATACATAGTTACATCATTAGACAAGACAAGGAGGATAAGAGGAATGTATACAAAGATAATGATTTTGGGCTATTTTCTGAACCACTAAAAATAACCATTTGAGAAAGATATCTCAGATTGAAGTGTGGGAGAAGGACTGGAAAAAGAAATTGATGATAGAGATAAGAGATCTGATATTGGGTGGTATATGTTTATCTAGAGTAAACATCATTTTTTTTTTTTTCGGTACACGGGCCTCTCACTGTTGTGGCCTCTCCCGTTGCAGAGCACAGGCTCTGGACGCGCAGGCTCAGCGGCCATGGCTCACGGGCCTAGCCGCTCTGCGGCATGTGGGATCTTCCCAGACCGGGCATGAACCCGTGTCCCCTGCATCGGCAGGTGGACGCTCAACCACTGCGCCACCAGGGAAGCCCTAAATATCATTTTTGAGCCTCTCTTCCAGTTAAGGTAGCTAAGGGTGATTTTAGTAGAAGTAGTATGCTTAATCAATGGGGAGCATCCTTAAAGGGAGGATCTGCTCCCCTTCCTCTTTGCTGCTTCCTTCAAAATAGATAATGACTGAAGCTCTGGCAAACATCTTGGACTGTGAAATGACCTTAGGGGAAGGAAGCCATGTACATCTGAACAACAAATTAGGATAAACTCTAGATGTCTTACATTTTGGAATGTTCTAACATCCCTTGATGACTGCCTCCAGTTTTTGAACAACTTCCAGTCATTCTTAATTTGAGGGTTTGTTTTCTATTCCTTACAAAGAATCCTAGCTAATAAAATATGTATTGGAGAAAATTTAGAAGATACAGAGAAGTATATGAAATAACATGTAAACTATGTATAATTTTACCATAAAGTATCTGTTGTTAATATTTCTGGTTTTTTTTAACTTAGTCTCAGTCCTTTTTTCCCCTAAACTTTTGTAAATATATATGTTTTAACCCTCTACTTAAAATCATTGATACAGCCATTAAAAAACAAAACAAAACAGTGGTGTGGTCATCATTACCAGGTATTACCAGGTATTTCTATTTTTTTTTTGCCTTCATGGCAGGATTGAACTTCTTTGCACCCTACTATTGGGTGGGACTACATGTCCAGTCTGGCCAATTAATCGTAAGCAGAAGTGACCTGTGCTGTTTTGCGGTCAAGCATTTTATTGTCAATTTGAGTCCTTTCAGAGCTTTCTTTGCTCTCTGCCACAGAAACCTACAATGTCCCAGATAGTTACAGCTTTGTCAGGCTAGATCACAAAGTGGGCAAGGTCTCCAGTTTAACTGTGGTGCTATTTAGTGAGGATAAGAAGTAAAAATATATAGCTTTCAGCCTCTGAGATTTGGGTGTTTGTTACTCAGCATAAACTAGCTTATCCTGACTGATATGACAATCATGATAAATGATAATCTATAATATAGGTGTATTAATCAGAGTTCTCCAGAAAACAGAACCAATAAGATGAACATAGATATAGATAAGAGAAGATTTTTTGTAGGAATTGGCTCTCATGTGATTATGGAGGCCAATAAGTCCCAGGATCTGCCTTCTGCAAACTGGAAAACCAGAAAAGCCTGTGGTACAATTCAGTCTGAGTCCAAAGGGCTGAGAATATGGAGGGACAGAAGTCCTTAAGGCATAATAACCAGTTGGAGTCTGAGGCCCTAGATCCATGAACACCAATATCCAAGGGCAGTAGAAGATGGATGTCTCAGCTCAATCAAAGAGAGTACCCCTTTCCTCTGCCTTTTGTTCTATTTAAGCCCTCATCTAATTGGATGATGAGCACCTGCATTCGTAAAGTTATTGAGTCAGTCTACTGATTCAAGTGCTATCTCTTTCAGAGACATCCTCGCAGACATACCCAGAAATAGTGTTTCACCAGCTATCTGGACATCTTTTAGCCCAGTCAAGTTGACACATAAAGTTTACTATTACAATAGGTGAAGTACTAATTAGTATAAATTCTAAAATAAATTCCAGATAAGAATTATTCCACACAACTTGCCTCTTTGCTGCTGGAATCTAGCTCTTTGGTTCCTCAGTCACACTGTGCTCTACTCTGTATCATTGCTCTCAAGCATACTACTGACTTGTTCTGGAACATTTGTCCCAGTCCTCCCTACCCTGTTCTTCAGCTGATCCTTGAGGTCTCAATTTAAATATTATTTACTCAAGTCCACAACACAGGAAGGGGAAGGGTAAGCTGGGATGAAGTTAGAGAGTGGCATGGACTTATACGTACTAGCAAATGTAAAATAGATGGCTAGTGGGAAGCAGCCGCAAAGCACAGGGAGATCAGCTCAGTACTTTGTGACCACCTAGAGGGGTGGGAGGGAGATGCAAGAGGGAGGAGATATGGGGAAATATGTCTATGTATAGCTGATCCACTTAGTTACAAAGCAGAAACTAACACACCATTGTAAAGCAATTATACTCCAATAAAAATGTTAAAAAAAATAAAAATAAATATCATTTACTTATCAAACCTTTCTCTGGCTCCTAGGTTCTGGCTGCTTTTAATAGTCTCCCTTGATACCACATACTTTCTCTACTTAGTTACTACAATGGTAATTAAGTTATCATGTAATTAAGTATTTAACTTTTTATCTTACACTAAAATATAAACTTTATGAGGGTAGGAACTACAGGTAGCTCTGCTTTTCAGAAGTTCGCTTTACAGTACTTTGCATTTACAGAAGACCTACGTTAGTACCTGTTTTTGATAACAGAAAGAAATACGAAGAGGATTTTCACTTTTAGGAAAAAAGGGGAAAATTGAATATAGTGTTTAGTGTTTGTTTAGCAGCGAGCCTGTCTGTTATAGAGGCAGTGCTCATGCTGAGCAGTGAGAGTGGCACTGCCAAGCTCCTTCCCCGGGAACTACACTCAGCATCTCAGTATCAAGCCACAGAAGCTTAGAACTGTGTCTGTGTTTTAGCTTCATTTGTTTTGTTCATTTATTAGCAAGATACGCCCTATAGTAATTGCTTGTTCAATTTATGCCATTTCAGTTTACAAAAGATTTCATAGGAATGCTTTACTTTCAGGTAGTGGGGAAAACCTGTGTATATTTTTCTTGCTTCTTTATCCCTAATTTCTAGAATAGAGAATAAACATGAGAGTTTAAAACAAAACATCTTTCATCAAATCTAAGTTTACTAAGCATTTCTCCTTTTTAGAAAGACTTTGTCTCTTTTTTTTCTTTCTTTTGAATTTCTAAATTATAATATCCTTTATATTTGGACTAAAATTACCTTTTAGGAAAAGCTGAACTTATTCAGTCTGGGAAAAATAATGATATACTAGGGAAAGAGGTTATGAAAAACAAGTTTTATATTTACCTGAAGAAATGTGAAAATAAACATGATGCTAGTCCTATAATATCAGTTTTATTGGTAGATACTTAAAATGTTATATTGTTGCTTTTGGAAACCAAGGATGATTTGCTTTCAAAGAGTAACCAATAAACTTTTAGGGTAAATGAAAACCTGAATCACATATGTAGTATTGACATATTAAATGAAAGAACCCTTGATTATTTTACAAGTTATATAGACATAATTGCAGATCTTATGAGAAGTGTCTCATTTTTACAAGCCACAATCTGAATTTTAAAGTATCAGTACAACAAAAGTAGAGTAGCCAGATAACTTATCCTAGCTCTATAAATTTCTGTTATATTTGGTAGGTGGTTTCCAGTGCTTACAGGGTTTAAAAAATATATTTTAGCTTCAAGACAGATGACAATAACTTAACAATTGGCATGCCGATCTAGTGATTTCTACCTTTATGTCACTGGCCTGAACAGTGTCAAATATTTTAAGTTCAAATCCAAGAATAGCAAAGAAGTTAATACTTTCAACTGCAATCTTTGCCATATAAAATAAAACTGAGGTTGTGAGTAAGGAAGGAAGGGGGAAGTAGTTACTGGGCAAACACTTATCTATGTTTGCTGCAATATCTCAATAAATGATAATTATCAAAATAATAGTAGCAAATATTATTAAACCTTTTTATAGGTGAGGAAGCCAGACTGATTGAATGGTTAAGTGACTTGTCTTAGGTCACAGAGCTAATGGATGCTATAGCCACACCAGTTTTTGAACCTGGCAGCCTGCCTCCAGACTGTGCTCTAAACTATTTTACTAAAAAAGTTCAAAAGTGCATGAATAGTCTTAAAGCACATGCACGCACATTTGTATATTTTAGGGCTAAAGATCACACTTTAGCTGGTGTCAAGAATGTAAAGCTCTTTGGGAAAAGCCATTACATGTTTTTATTTACTTTTTTAACTCTTTAAAAGTCTCTCAAATTATTTTAAAGAACAAATTTTTAACTGAAATAATGAAGGGCACATGGGATCAAATTGAAAATATAGTAATATTCACAGATGCAGTATGAAAATACAAAATGGATGCAATAAAAAGAAAGTCTTTCTCTTACCCTAGACTCCAAGTTTCTGGAGGCAATCACTGTTCTGTAGAGACAGTTATTATTCCCCTATATCCAAACTTGCTTTCTTCCTTTAAATAACTGACCATCTAACTTTACCTGGCCACATGGGTGCTTGGCTCAACACTATTCTTTCTAGCCTTCCTTATAGCTAGGTGTGGGCATATGACTAAACCCCACCCAATGGGATATTAGTGGTGTGATGTGTGTAAATTCCAAATTATGTCTTTTAAAAAGGAACATGACTTACAGTCTGTTTTTTCTCCTTTCATGGGCTATAAAGTGACTGAAGTGGAGGTGTCCACCTAAATTATGCAGACAGTGGCAAATGGAATTGTTCCTGGATTAACGAGAATTCACCCATCTCCTATCTTTAGCTCAGCTCTGGACTGTTACTCAGGAGAGAATAAATTTTTCCCCTCTTTGAGTTAATGCACAGACTAATTTGCTGGAACAAAGGTTCACCAAAATAAAAATAACATTTCTTTTGTCACTAATTCCTAAACTTACTTCTTAGTTCATTTGAGAAAGACTAATGATAATATATAAATAAATGTTTTGGCTTCATAAATATCTTGGAATTTTCTAAGCCTTAAATTTCCAGCAGGAAACACTGTTGATTAGATTTCTCATATGTCAACACTCTTTATTAAGAGATAAGGTTTATTTTAACATGTTCTTTTCTCAAAGATAAAATGTGAAGAAGCAAAAGTTAATAAATTTGATTGATTTTGATTTTCTGGAAAGAAGTCTACCTTTAATGCTTTTAGGGTGGATATAATATAGACACTATATAAAGACTGGGCACTGTTGTTTTTTTTAATCTTTGTACATAGAACAATCAAAGGTTCTTATGTTATCTAAGTGAAGAGGACAAATTGGCTTTGTGGGTTGTGTGTGTGTGTGTGTGTGTGTGTGTGTGTGTGATTTTTTTGTATATATTTTAATATTAAGTGACCAAAACAAGACAAATACCTCCAAACTGAGAATTTGTTTCTTCTTCTTTTAGTCAGTTTTATTAATACAGTTATGGAGATTAGTTTTCAGTTCAAATGAGTTTTAAAACAGCAAATTGAGTGACAGAATTTGAATTGGTTAGAATCACATTTGTTACTAAGCTGACTTCCAAGCCAGTTGGTCTTGCCTTCTACTATTTCCCACTTTTCTATGCAGAGAGAATGCAAACACTTTTTCTTAATGTTCTCTGAGATTCTGCATGAACTCCACAGAAAACAAGGAGGAAATGTAAAACAGGGATCAAAATATGTTCAATATCTTTTTATGTACCTTTTTATTTTCTTTCATCTCTGTTTCTTTAAAGTTTTCATTACATGAGTTAGTGTTTATTTTTGTAGTGGATGCAATTGTTTTTCATATACAACCAAACACCTTTCAGAAAGGAAAAAAACTAGTTCAAGGTCAGTGCAGGATTATAAAGACTAATTAAAGAAACCATAAGGAAAACAAGAACCTAAAGGCACATGGCTGTTTTATCCTAGTTCAGAGGATGAAAATCTCTTTTAGTTTCTCTTTTAGTGTTTGTTCTGTTTATAATTTACTAAAATTGATTGGCAAGGCTGGTTGAGAAAGTAAGATTAAACTCCTCTTTATTTTCCTATGGGTTCATATTTATTAGAGAGTAAAGTGTGTATACTTGATGATCATAATAGAGAATATTCCATAGCTCCAGAATATGTTATTTAGAACTGAGTCATTTTTCACACCCCCTGATACTGCTGGTAGTTGAGCATATAAAGCTGAGGGAGGGAAGTCAGTCACATTGAAGCTTCTGAAGCAAATGTCAGTCTCAAATTTTGAAGAGTTACTTCATGTGTTTTAAACATGGTTTTAAAAAAAGGAAATATAAAAAGATCTCAACAGTCTTTCTACATACATTTTGGCTCAAAGTATGGAAATTTCTGGGTGAGTTTAAATACTCTTAATGACTTTTACCCTTTTGCCATGTAGAAACATGAACCTACTATAAAGCTTCCGCCTGGTTTCCACTAAAGTCAGAAGGCTACCATCTTTATCCAGAGGTTTTTTTTTTTTACAGGGTAAGAAGTTAACCTGCCACATTCACCATCTCCACCATCTGCTCATCTCTGCCTCTCTCCCCTGTGACCACTGCCCACCATGCCCCGCAGCATTCCTTAGAGCTTTTAAGTGAGTTTAAGAGAGCCATTTGCTTATAGATCAAAAGTTAGCAATAGTGTACATTAGTGAGTAAAGGAGTTTTCTGTAATTTATTTGTCTCTCTCTTGTTCTCTGTATTTTCTGTAATTTGTCTGTCATACATCTCTTACTATAGTGCCTCCATTTCTCAGTTTTTCTCAGTGGGAGTTCTACTGGCAATTTGGGTGAGACAACGCTCTATTTAAGTGCAGAATGTTGCTTCTCAATTTTTGACATTTAGCAACCCTGGCTCCCACTCACTAAATGTTGTAGCACTTCCTAGCCATTGTGAAAAGCAAAAACATTTCCTCACATTTCCAGTACCTTGTAGGAAGCTAAGTTACCAGCCTTTGTTGAGGACCATTGTTAGACTAAAGCTCCACAAGGATACTGGTAGGATATATGTATTTCTACTATTCAAGCATTAATGTCTACTCTGTGGGTAGTATTGTGACAGATGTGGAAGCATATAAAAGTCAAGACTTGCAAGCAAGACAATCAGTGAACAAACTGGGGCTCCCAGTTTATTCACACTGTAATAATTCTCACATGAAATAAATATATAGGTTTTAAAATCATCTGCAGTTGCTCTGGTTTTCCATGAGAGCTGTAATCCACTGAATAACAGAAAGAAATTCGATTTCATTTTATGATATCTCTGTAATCAACAATGTCAGTGACTTTCTGTATAACCCAAACTTATCTTAGATGCTTCAGGAAAAACACTCAGTCTTTTTAGATTTGCTCCATTGCCAGGAAGTGCTTGTATATATATGGAAAGGAAGGCTGATGACATCAACTTGGCAGCAGAGAAGATGAAGCCCTCTGATCATCCTGTTGCTCTTTAGATAGTCTTTGTAGGTCTGCTCCTCAGACTGATTCCTGCTACATTGCAACTGACTGTTTTTAGCTATTTGGGTAAACATGTAATCCTCCAGGTGAAGCTCAGGGCTCTGGCACCATTGGTCTTTGAGCTTGAAGTCCCCGCAAGAGATAGCCTCTTTTCTCTGGGTCTAGGGAGTATTTTTTTAACATTCTTTTTTCCACATATGCAAAGACTTGGTCTCTACACATAGGCCATGGAAAGACAGAAGGACTGTTTCAGTTTTACCTGTCTGCCTACCTTGCAATACTGCCTTAGTTCTGATGCCCGGGTGCTGGGTTGGAAATGTCAGTGTGCAAACTTGTAGAGGTTTACTCTCTCACCTTGCTAGTACCTGTGTATTCTTGGCCACCTCTGTACTTTCCCTGGAGTTTCTAAGTGTTACCCTCCTCCTGCATCTTACCCCAAATTCCTCAGGACTGCAAGGGGTGGGAAATTTCCTCCTCCTTCTTCCTTTCTTATATAAATTGTGAAGTGTGCCAAGCATCTGTTTCAACAATACCAGGATTTGAAACATATTTTTTGCTGTAATATTTTATTTTGAGCAAAAGCAGATGAATATTAACTATTTTTTATATTTCTTTTCCTCTTACTGGTATTAGTAAGCTCCTCCCTGGACAAATGGCTACGTTTGACTTTTAGAGGAGAAACTTGTATTAGGGAAATGCATATATATGCAGATGTATATATGGAAACTTGTGTATAGAGAAAAGCATACAGATTTATTTTTATGTTATTAGCAACGTGTAATAGCCATGTATGTATATAATTATGTATCATTGAGTAGATCAGGTGTTATCTGTGGGAGTTATGGAATATGGGAAAATTAAATCTGACATATAAGTATGGTATGGAATCTGATACATAGGTATGGTGTGAATGTAAAAGGAGAGAGATGGCACAATTACCACTGCATATGTATATTTGCATTTCTGATAACATAATATAATTTTAAACTGCCTGAAGAGTAACTATTTATATAAAGAGGTATAAAGGCACAAAACTAACCATTATAAGTGCCTTTTTAATTCTCTCCCCAAAATGTCATAGAAAATCTTTACAAACATGTCAAAATAAGAAAGACAAGATATAAAACTAAGGAAGACCTTCTGCTCTTTGTAGTAATTATTTTACTATTGTTATTGAAAAACATTCTTTTCTAATTATTCGGTGGTTTTGTTGTGTGCTAGTGCTTACTAGAGGAAGTGTGGTGCCCAAAGGTTTATAAGATTTTTTAAGAGAGAAAAGTTAAAATTGGAAAAAATATTTAGTTCTCCAAATAACTTACTTTCCCCTCTGCAAATTGGCAAAAGGTGATCCTCATTCAGTTTTAACCTCTCTAGAGTTTGTGAATTATTAGGATTTCCAGAGAATAGATTGACAGCCGCTAAGATTGTAGTCTGTCCTCAGCAATTGCTTATTTTAAATTAAAGAACATTGTTGCTTTGTTTTCTTTTTTCCACTTAATTTGGTAATAACCCTGTAAAAAATAATGTTTATTTTTAGCCATCAATTTAGATGTAAATTGTGGTTTAGGAAATACAATTTTTTTCAAGAATTTTCCATAGGTATGTTTTTTATTTACCTGTTTATAATCTGAGATATTACATATTAAAAGTATTATGTATTTTCAGGACTATTACCACATTTCAGATTTTTCCTCATTAACTCATAAAGTTTAACTGGATCATGTTAAGAAGGTATATGTGATAGGCAGAATAATGTCTTCCTAAAGAAGTCCATGTTCTAATACCCTACACCTGTGTACATATTAAGTTACATAGAATAGGGGAATTAAAGCTACTATTCATCTGACTTTGAGGTGGGGAGATTATTCTGGATTCTGTGGGTTGTCCCAATGTAATCACAGAAGTCCTTAAATGTGTAAGAGGGGCAAGAGAGTGGTGCTTTGTGAGAAAGACTTGACAGGCAATTGCTGGCTTTGAAACTGAAGAAGAAAACAAGACAAGGAATGTGAGCAGCCTCTAGAAGCTGAAAAAGGCAAGAAAATGGAGCCTACAGTCTCCAGAAAGGAATGCATCCCTGCCCAAACTTTGATTTTTACCACAGCAGGGTCCATTTTGAATTCCTGACCTCCACAACTGTAAAATGATAAATTTGTGTGATTTTAAGCCATTGAGTTTTTGAAATTTGCTACAGCAACAGTAGAACCTAATAGTGTGTTATTCAAGTAAGAGTATTTGACTTGTGTAGGTATCTAAAACTGAGTTGCAGTTCTTCCTTTTTGCTGAGTAACTTTGAGCAATTTATTAAAATTCTGTAATGATATATATCCTCACTTCTAAAATGGGAAGGGTAACTATTACCTTTCAGGATATAAAAGTAAGTAAAATAATATATGCTTTTTCTCTTAAAATCTGAGATAAGTGTTAAACACTTAATGTAGGCTAGATACTATTTTATAGACTCTGGAAATCAAAATTATTAAGAAAAAAGAAAGCCTCAGGTTTTAAGGGATTTATATTCTAATCTAGAAGACAAACAATAGAATGAATAAATCAAAATAGAAGATGATATTATTATCTTAGAAGTAATAGCAAATCCTTGGGGGAATGCCAAGAGACGTACCAAAAAAATCATTGGGGAGGTTATATCTGAGATGGATCTTGAAAGATGAATAAAATTTTGCAAAATGAATGTTAATATATCTGGAATATCATCACTCCATCTTAAGGATGAATTTTAGTTTGCAGTATATTTTTTAATAATGTTAAGAAAATATTCATTTATTTCTTAAAGTATTTTTAAAAATCAGGAATAGTTTTAAATTTTATCCAAAAAATTTTGGTATCTCTGGAAATAATTAAAGATTATTTCTCCTTCTAGAGAAAAGGGAACACTCCTGCACTGTTGGTGGCAATGTAAATTGATACAGCCACTGTGGAGAACAGTATGGAGGTTCCTTAAAAAACTAAAAATAGAACTACCATATGACCCAGCAATCCCACTACTGGGCATATACCCTGAGAAAACCATAATTCACAAAAAGACATGTACCACAATATTCATTGCAACACTATTTACAAAAGCCAGGACTTGGAATCAACCTAAATGTATAAAAAAAAAAAAAAAAAAAAAAAAAAAGATGAATGGATAAAGAAGATGTGGCACATATGTGCAATGGAGTATTACTCAACCACAAAAAGGAACAAAATGGTTATTTATAGTGAGGTGGATGGACCTAGAGTCTGTCATACAGAGTGAAGTAAGTCAGAAAGAGAAAAACAAATACCGTATGCTAATGCATATACATACAATCTAAAAAAATGGTACTGATGAACCTAGTGGCAGGGCAGGAATAAAGATACAGATGTAGAGAACGGACTTGAGGACACGGGGAGGGGAAAGGGTAAGCTGGGACAAAGAGAGTGGCATGGACATATATACACTGCCAAATGTAAAATAGATAGCTAGTGGGAAGCAGCTGCATAGCACGGGGAGATCAGCTTGGTGCTTTGTGACAACCTAGCGGGGTAGGATAGGGAGAGTGGGAGGGAGGCTCGAGAGGACGGGATATGGGCATGTATGTATACATATAGCTGATTCACTTTGTTGTACAGCAGGAACTAACAAAACATTGTAAAGCAATTATACTCCAATAAAGATGTAAAAAAAAAAAAGTTATTTCTCCTAGTATAGCAATTCTGGGGTGAACCTCTGTGTAATTTACAAACAATATATTGCTTAATTCTTGTAAAGTTTTTTTCTTTTAAAACAGTATTGAGTTATATTTTACCACAAGTAAAATGTATCCATTTTAAGAGCAAATTTTGATCAATCTAACTAGAGGGTTATCAATTTTATAAATCTTTCCAAAGAACCAGCTTTAGGTGTCATTGATTTTTCTCTATTGTTTGTCCATATTCTATTACATTGATTTCAGCTCTGACCTCTATTATTTCCTTTCTTTTACTTATTAAGTTTCAATTTTGCTCTTCATCTTCTAGCTTCTTAGATAATTTATTTTAGATCTTCCTTTCTAAAACAAATATTTAAAGTTATATATACTCCTCTAAATACTGCTTTAGCTGTATCTCACAGATTTTGATATCTTGTATTTTTATTACTATTCAGTTGATAATATTTTATAATTTCCCTTATTATTTATTTGTTAACCATGATTTGTTATCAAGGTATTGTTTAATTTACAAAAACTGGGAATTGTCCAAGTATCGTTTTTCCTCAATACTTATTTTAGAATATACATACAGTAAAACTTGTTTTGGTGTACGGTTCTATGAGTTTTGCCAAATGCTTGGAGCCATGTAAATATCACCATCAAGCTACAGAACAATTTCATCACCCTCCCCAAATTCCCTTGTGCTTACCCTTTGTACTCAATATCTCTCTCCACTCCTACCCTTTTTTCTGTTGATACAGCTTTGCAATTTGAGAATTCAAGATGAATTTTGGCTTTGGTTCTCTGCTAGTTACTGCCTTTTTACTTTCATCCAAGACTCAGTTACCAAGATGAGAAAATACCTTGACTGCAATTTTGGTATCAGTTTAATACTCTAGTGTACAGCCATATCTTGTTTTTTACCCCTGACTCTTTCCCCTGTTATCTCCAGTCTGCCAACCATTCGATTTTTAAAAAATTTTGGTTATTTTATGTTTCAGTTCCAAAATTTCCATTTGGTTCTTTTTTATACTTATTATTTCTATGATGAGACATTCTGTTTTCCCATTCATTTCAAGACTGATCATTCTTATTTATTGGAGCATGGATATAATAGCTGTTTTAAAGTTTAAAGTCTTTGAAAATTCCAATATCTTTGTTGTCTCGGGGTTGGTATGCGCTGATTGTCTTTTTCTTTGACATACATTGAAATTTCCTGATTCTTTGTATATATATTGAATAATTTTGGTTTGTATTCTATACACTTTGAATTTTGTTATGTGAATCTGGATCTTGTTTAAATCCTCTGGAGAATATAGATTTTGCTTTTCTTCTTATTTTAACATGCATTTGACCCAGCTAAGTTCAGGTTGCAAGTCCCTACCTACCTTCTGTAAACTGTTAGTTCAATGTCAGTTTATTTTTCAAAATCTTTCAACGGTAATTGTGTCTATCTGTTTGCTATCTTGTGGCTAGTCTTGGATCTGGGAAGTATTTTATCCCATAGTTATGTTCTTAAAACTTTGTTGTGCTCCTTAGGGTCAGTTCCACCCAGGTATAGCTCAAGGCTGAGCCCAAGAATTCATCTATAATTTTACAGAGTCACTTTCTTGAGGTTTTTCTCCACCTAATATCCCCTACATCTTTTGGCCACTAGGTACTCCTTTTCTTGGTCTTCTGGCTAGAAAGTCAGGGCTTTAGTTTACCTACTTTGTCATACACTTCTTGAAGCTGTATCTGCATCTGAGGCCATGAGGAGATGTAAATGGGAATGAGCAATGGGATTTTTCAGATGCTCTTGAGATCACAATTCTACTGGTCTAAGAGAAGGATTTCCACTCTTTGTGGTGGTTTGTGCTTGTCCAGAAACCGCTGCCATTACTGTTAGCATTGCCATGAGATTTCCTGGTTGTTGGGCTATGAGGGAAAGGAAGAAACAAAAAATCCAGGGTTTTTTCCCCCTCTCCTTTTTCCACTCTTAGTATCCTTTTTTTTTTCCTTTCTGTCTTTTGACAAGAAATATAGGGCTTCACTTGAGATTCTTTCTGTCTTTACCTGGTATGCATTTCCAGCTTTTGTGCTGCCTTTGAGTTCAGGCTGGGAGATGTTTGAGAAAGAAAAAACTAACTTCTGGTTCAGTGACACTTTGAGTTCTGGTTTCCTTTACTAGTCCACTTGCTACAATTTACCTTTTAGAATCTTAACATAGATATTCCATGAACTGTCTCCTGAGTTTTAGTTGTATTCAAGGGCATTGTAAGGGTAGAAAGTACTTTATTATGACCAGAACTGGAACCTGAAGTCATTTAAAAAGACTTAGTGAAGAGAGGCAGTGATAAAGAGGAGAGGCAGTAAACTCATAGAAAAAAGATGAAAAGGAAGCTGGAAATGCTAAGAAAATAAAGAAGAAAGAAGTAAGCAATTACAGAAATAAAAACCATTATCAGAAGATATTACCTTTTCTATGAATAGGTTAAATTTAGCATCTTCAAGGAACTAAGGTTGAAAGGACTGATAAAGGGGTAAAAGAACATTGAAGAACTTGAAGGACACTATGTGGTAGCTATAGTTTGTACACTAGTTTGAATATACATTATCAGTAGTAAGAGGGAGTACTATAAGGAAAAATGGAGGTTTTGTGTGGGCAAGTAGAGACGAGAACTTGTGAAATCAGAATATGTTTTTATTAAAGTGATTCCGTCTTTACTGTCCAGTGAGGTCTATGAAAAGGTTGATTATAGAAACGACATATCAAATGGAATTTTGAAGACAGACTTATTCTATTAATAATGTGTTGAGAAATAGTAAAAGTAGATTTAAAATTAGAAATGAATGCAGAAATTTGGCTGCTGACTAAATGATTTACAATACCAATGGATGTTTATTTATTAGTTGTAGCAGAAGGTACAGTAAGGCATAGTACATTACTTTAATTCAAATTAGCAAAAGTCTTAAAGATATTTGGTTCATTAAGTACCAGTAGAGTTGGGATTATTTCAAGATGGTGGAGTAGAAGGACATGCACTCACATCCTCTTGTAAGAGCACCAGAATCACAACTAACTGCTGAACTGTCACCAACAGGAAGACACTGGAACTCACCAGAAAAGATACCGTACATCCAAAGACAAAGGAGAAGCCACAGTGAGATGGTAGGAGAGGTGCAATCACAATAAAATCCAAATCCTGTAACCGCTGGGTGGGTGACTTACAAACTGGAGAACAGTTATACCACGGAAGTCCACCCTCTGATGACCTGGAAGACAGAATGGTGGAATTCACGGCTGTGGAACAGAATACAGAATGAAAAGAGGCAGTAGAAGGAGGTCCGTGAGCTGCGTGGGCTTGTGCCTAGGCGCCTGTGGTTTGGGGCCTTGTTCTGGCACCAGGGGTGCCGGGTTGGTGACTTTGGCACTCTTGGTGTTGGGTGGGCGGCATCTTGGGGGTCACATGAGCCAGTGGCATCATGCCCGCAAGCGCTGTGGTCAGGGTCATGGATTTTCTGGATGTTCGTGGGCCAAGAGGAAGGGTGGAAAGCACATCCTGGAAAGGTGGAAAGACTATCTCCCAGTTGGACAGCGGATGCCTGGGACTCGTTTCATTGCTTTCAAAGTTCCTTTAAAAAAGAGTTTTGAAAAGAATCTTGCTCCAGAAGAATGTTTTTCCCCCTTGGATCTTTTTAAACAAAATCCAAGAACAGAATGAAGAACTTGGGCTGATTATTGACTTAACATATACTTGCCCCAATTATAAGCCAGAGGACTTACCAGAAACTATTCCTTATTTAAGAATTTGTACAATTGGGCATCAGATGCCAGGTGATGACACTATTTTTAAATTCCAATATGCTGTTAATGGGTTTTTGAAAGAAAATAAAGATAATGACAGACTTATTGGTGTCCACTGTACCCATGGTTTAAACAGGACTGGGTACCTCATCTGCAGGACAAGCCTTGATCTTGCATTCTTACCCTCATGGATGTTACTTCCTGTCAACTTCCAGCAGCAGGGGTCTTCTTTTCAGTGCTTGATGCTTCACAAAATAGACTCTGCCCATTGGAAGCAAATACCAGAGAGCTAGGAGACAGAGCTGGTTGCAAACCTTTCCTCTTCCAGCCTTTGGTTGCAATTCTTTTGCCCATACTTTGCTACCTCTAGTTCCTTGGGCCACACAGGTATCCTGCATCCAGCTCTTCTATATGTGAGAGACATTCTGAATACTGTCCCTTTTTCTTTGCACAGAAGTATATACAGTGTGGCAGTTACTGTAATCTCCTCGCCCTTGCAAACAGCCACTCTAGAATCTTGGACCTCTAGGATTCTCTGTCTTGCATGCTTGGGTGCAAGACCAAGCAAAATGAAGAAGAGAATAATTAGAGAAAGAAGAGGACATTCATGGAGAATTGGGAGCAGATAAGGTGAAAGGGCACAGGAGAAAAGAGATTCATGTAGATTTTTTGGTTTCTGTGGGAAACAAGTTGACACACTTTGGCCTCATTTTGTATTACCAGAACAGATAGTTATAGATATATTTAAGTAGCTAGATAGTACAGCAACTGCCATGAATTATGTACACTAAAGAGAACAGTCTTACATATATTTTTCATTTTGTTTTATGTCATATTACCTTATTAATAGCATTCACTGGTATGTTTGTAGAATACAGATTTTTGCTCTGGTTTTATCTACATGGTTATTTCCTTGTCATATTTTTAAGGACTCCAACATTGTAAGACATATTGAATGTTTTTCTCTTGACGATTGTTTATCTTGAAGCATCATGAACTAACTTGACCTGTTGGATTTTGTGGAGAAACTAAAAAGGGTCTGTGAAAAAGGCATTGCGCTGAGTCGCGTTATGCACCCAAGAGTAAGGAGCAGATATCTGCCATCAGCCCAACTTGGCCTGGATTGCCTCTGTTTTAGTTCCCCTGGTTAGTGCTTTTCTCCCTAACCACTCTTGTGACTGTGATAATGTGAGTAAGGGCTGAGTTGCTAATGATTTATGTGTGAGGTAAGCTGGTTTGAGGGAGGAAATCTATGGATCTAGTCATTTTCCTTGGTGGTAAGCTTTCAGGGGTGCAAAGATTGATCTTTCTGGGGACTTTTCTAGTACCAGGAAGATATCCCATAGATGGGACCTCCAAAGACACACATTTAATTTTTAGGCCTGTTTTTCCTATTATGAGATATGAGTTTTTTCACTGATGGGGATGATGCTTATCTGAGAAGAAATTGTGAAAGGTGTTGTAGTATAGAGATGTGGCTTAAGCTTTTAAGTTTTCTTCAAGATTTTTCCCCTAAGCTTCATATTTCAGATGGCCTACTTACATGATACTAGTATGTGATGTGAGGCTAACAACTTAGCAAATACCTGCAAGCCAGATCAGTGTCTCTTTTCTCTATATTTCCATGGAAATCAAGGGACCCATAGCTGCTGCAGGTTAGGGTGGGTGGTGTGAGATTGGGGGAAGTGTGGTAAGACACATTTTGGTATCAGTAAAATGTTTATATATTAAAATATTCAGTTCCAACATTCAATTCTATTTAGGCAAACCCTTAGTTAGGGTTTTCCTGCTTCCGAGCCTCTGTAACTTATTTTCTCTCCCTAGTTCCAGCCATTTAACTTTAGGTTGCAGGCTCAGCATCATCTTAACCTATGAAACATGTAGGAGGAAGAAACGAAGGAGCTCTATTTCAACACTTAGGAACATCAAGCCCTACCCTGACCTAAACCTTTATTCTTTTTATTGTGGTACGCGGGCCTCTCACTGTTGTGGCCTCTCCCGTAGCGGAGCACAGGCTCTGGATGCGCAGGCTCAGCGGCCATGGCTCACGGGCCGAGCCGCTCCATGGCATGTGGGATCTTCCCGGACCGGGGCATGAACCCGTGTCCCCTGCATCGGCAGGCGGACTCTCAACCACTGCACCACCAGGGAAGCCCCTAAACCTTTATTCTTATAGTTAGGGTATTGTCTTGTCACATATACTCACTTCCTGCATTTTGAACCCAACAGGTTAACTGAGACATGTCTTGGTGTAACATACCCAGTCCATCTACCCCTGAGGCTGTCCTTAATTCTTCCCATTGTTACATTTTGATTTAATTAAATACTGGAATCCCTCAAACCCTTGCATGGTACCTGAGGCCCTATCAGATACTGGTAGATTTTGTTAGTGTCAAATACTTAGCTGTATGATTCTCCAAATATCCCTTGCTCCTATATTTTCCATCCCAGCATACTACATACCCATTAAGGCATTGTTTTATCTCATGTTGGACCCACTCTCATCCAGAGGCCTACTCTTTGCTAGTTCCCATACTTTCTGGAAAGCCTGTTATGGCCAGGTATGGCATTTTTTGTGTTCCCACCCAAAGCCTGTATCTTTTAACAAGCTGGACTTACAAGACCAACATAGATTTTCTAGTTTCTGATAGATTTATGTCACAATTCGTACATTGTTATGTGTATAGATATTTGTATCATTTGTACTTTTTGGCCATTATCTGCCTATTGGATATATTTCATAATTGCAAAAGAATATTTTATGATTTAGCACCAAATTGAATGTGCCTAATTGTAAGTTTGTAAACTATGTTGTGCTAACTTGTATCTTTTCTTTATCCAAATAGTAATTTACTACTATTGTCGCTTTTTTTTTTTTTTTTGCGATATGCGGGCCTCTCACTGTTGTGGCCTCTCCCATTGTGGAGCACAGGCTCCAGATGCGCAGGCGAAGTGGCCATGGCTCACGGGCCTAGCCGCTCCATGGCATGTGGGATCTTCCCGGACAGGGGCATGAACAGTGTCTGCTGCATCGGCAGGCGGACTCTCAACCACTGCACCACCAGGGAAGCCCTGTCCCATTTTTAATTATGTGGAAGTTTTCAGAATTGTAAATAAATGCTTGTGGATTGGAAAAAAAAAAATGAATGAAAAGAAATGAAGGCAGCCTAAGAGACCTCAGGGACAATATTAGACACACCAACATTAACATTATAGGGGTCCCAGAAGGAGAAGAGAGAATGGACCAAGAAAATATTTGAAGAGATTATGGTCAAAAACTTCCCTAACATGGAAAAGGAAGTAGCCACCCAAGTCCAGGAAGTGTAGAGAGTTCCAGGCAGTATAAACCCAAGGAGAAACATGCTGAAACACATAGTAATCAAATTGACAAAAATTAAAGACAAAGAAAAATTATTAAAAGTGACAAGGGAAAAACAACAGATAACATACAAGGGAACTCCCGTAAGGTTAACAGTGGATTTCTCAGCAGAAACTCTACAAGCCAGAAGGGAGTGGCATGATATATTTAAAGTGATGAAAGGGAAGAACCTACAACCAAGGTTACTCTACCCAGCAAGGATCTCATTCAGATTTGACAGAGAAATCAAAAGCTTTACAGACAAGCAAAAGCTAAGAGAATTCAGCACCACCAAACCAGCTCTACAACAAATGCTAAAGGAACTTCTCTGAGTGGGAAACACAAGACAAGGAAAGGACCTACAAAAACAAATGAAAAACAATTAGCAAAATGGTAATAGGAACATACATATCAATAATTACCTTAAATGTGAATGGATTAAATGCTCCAACCAAAAGATAACAGGGTCACTGAATGGATACAAAAAAACAGCCATGTATATGCTGTCTATAAACTGACTTCAGACCTAGGGACACATACAGACTGAAAGTGAGAGGATGGAAAAAGATATTTCATGCAAATGAAAATCAAAAGAAAGCTGGAGTAGCAATACTCATATCAGATAAAATTGACTTTAAACTAAACAATGTTACAAGAGACAAGGAAGGACACTACATAATGATCAAGGGATCAAACCAAGAAGAAGATAATAACAATTGTAAATATCGATGCACCCAACATAGGAGCACCTCAATACATAAGGCAAATGCTAACAGCTATAAAAGAGGAAATCAACAGTAACATAATAATAGTTGGGGAATTTAACACCTCACTTACACCAAATGACAGATCATCCAGACAGAAAAGTAATAAGGAAACACAAGCTTTAAATGACACAGTAGAACAGACAGATTCAATTGATATTTATAGGACATGCCACCCAAAAAGATCAGATTACATTTTCTTGTTAAGGGCACACAGAATATTCTTCAGGATAGACCACATCTTGGGTCACAAATCATGCCTTGGTAAGTTTAAGAAAATTGAAATCATATCCAGCATCTTTTTCTGACCACAACACTATGAGATTAGAAATAAACTATAGGGAAAAAAATGTAAAAATCACAAACATATCGCTGCTAAATGATACGTTACTAAATAAACAAGAGATCACTGAGGAAATCAAAGAGGAAATCAGAAAATACCTAGAGACAAATGACAATGAAAACACGACGATCCAAAACCTATGGGATACAGCAAAAGCAGTTCTAAGAGGGAAGTTTATAGCAATACAATCGTACCTGAAGAAACAAGAAAAATCTCAAATAAACAATCTAACCTTACACCTAAAGGAACTAGAGAAAGAAGAACAAACAAAACCCAATGTTAGTAGAAGGAAAGAAATCATAAAGATCAGAGCATAAATAGGTGAAATAGAAACAAAGAAAATAGTAGCAAAGATCAATAAAACTAAAGGCTGATTCTTTGAGAAGATAAAATTGATTCCAGACTCATCAAGAAAAAGAGGGAGAGGACTCAAACCAGTGAAATTAGAAATGAAGAAGGAGAAGTTAACAGTGGACACCACAGAAATACAAAACATCATAGGAGACTACTAAAAGCAACTCTTTGTCAATAAAATGGACAACCTGGAAGAAATGGACACATTTTTAGACAGGTATAACCTTCCAAGACTGAACCAGGAAGAAATAGAAAATATGAACAGACCAATCACAAGTAATGAAATTGAAACTGTGATTAAAAATCTTTCAACAAACAAAAGTCCAGGACCAGATGGCTTCACAGGTGAATTCTGTCAAACATTTAGAGAAGACCTAACACCCATCATTCTCAAACTCTTCCAAAAACTTGCAGAGGAAGGAACACTCCCAAACTCATTCTATGAGGCCACCATCACCCTGATACGAAAACCAGACAAAGATACTAGAAAAAACATTACAGACCAATATCACTGATGAATATAGATGCAAAAATCCTCAACAAAATATTAGCAAACAGAATTCAACAACACATTAAAAGGATCATACACCATGATCAAGTGGAGTTTATCCCAGTAATGCAAGGCTTCTTCAATATATGCAAATCAATCAATGTGATACACCATATTAACAAAGAATAAAACCAATATGATCATCTCAATAGATACAGAAAAAGCTTTTGACAAAATTCAACACCAATTTATGATAAAAACTCTCCAGAAAGTGGGCATAGAGGGAACCCACCTCAACATAATAAAGGCCATATATGACAAACCCACAGCAAACATCATTCTCAGTGGTGAAAAACTGAAAGCATGTCCACAAGATCAGGAACAAGACAAGGATGTCCACTCTCACCACTATTATTCAACATTGTTTTGGAAGTCCTGGCCATGGCAAGCAGAGAAGATAAAGAAATAAAAGGAATCCAAATTGGAAAAGAAGAAGTAGAACTGTCACTGTTTGCAGATGACATGATACTAGGCATAGATAACCCTAAAGATACCACCAGAAAACTACTAGAGCTAATCAATGAATATGGTAAAGGAGCAGGATAAAAAATTAATGTACAGAAATCTCTTGCATACCGATACACTAACAACAAAAGATCAGAAAGAGAAATGAAGGAAACAATCTCATTCACCATTCCAACAAAAAGAATAAAATACCTAGGAATAAACCTATCTATAGAGAAAGAAGAACAAACAAAACCCAATGTTAGTAGAAGGAAAGAAATCATAAAGATCAGAGCATAAATAGGTGAAATAGAAACAAAGAAAATAGTAGCAAAGATCAATAAAACTAAAGGCTGATTCTTTGAGAAGATAAAATTGATTCCAGACTCATCAAGAAAAAGAGGGAGAGGACTCAAACCAGTGAAATTAGAAATGAAGAAGGAGAAGTTAACAGTGGACACCACAGAAATACAAAACATCATAGGAGACTACTAAAAGCAACTCTTTGTCAATAAAATGGACAACCTGGAAGAAATGGACACATTTTTAGACAGGTATAACCTTCCAAGACTGAACCAGGAAGAAATAGAAAATATGAACAGACCAATCACAAGTAATGAAATTGAAACTGTGATTAAAAATCTTTCAACAAACAAAAGTCCAGGACCAGATGGCTTCACAGGTGAATTCTGTCAAACATTTAGAGAAGACCTAACACCCATCATTCTCAAACTCTTCCAAAAACTTGCAGAGGAAGGAACACTCCCAAACTCATTCTATGAGGCCACCATCACCCTGATACGAAAACCAGACAAAGATACTAGAAAAAACATTACAGACCAATATCACTGATGAATATAGATGCAAAAATCCTCAACAAAATATTAGCAAACACAATTCAACAACACATTAAAAGGATCATACACCATGATCAAGTGGAGTTTATCCCAGTAATGCAAGGCTTCTTCAATATATGCAAATCAATTAATGTGATACACCATATTAACAAAGAATAAAACCAATATGATCATCTCAATAGATACAGAAAAAGCTTTTGACAAAATTCAACACCAATTTATGATAAAAACTCTCCAGAAAGTGGGCATAGAGGGAACCCACCTCAACATAATAAAGGCCATATATGACAAACCCACAGCAAACATCATTCTCAGTGGTGAAAAACTGAAAGCATGTCCACAAGATCAGGAACAAGACAAGGATGTCCACTCTCACCACTATTATTCAACATTGTTTTGGAAGTCCTGGCCATGGCAAGCAGAGAAGATAAAGAAATAAAAGGAATCCAAATTGGAAAAGAAGAAGTAGAACTGTCACTGTTTGCAGATGACATGATACTAGGCATAGATAACCCTAAAGATACCACCAGAAAACTACTAGAGCTAATCAATGAATATGGTAAAGGAGCAGGATAAAAAATTAATGTACAGAAATCTCTTGCATACCGATACACTAACAACAAAAGATCAGAAAGAGAAATGAAGGAAACAATCTCATTCACCATTCCAACAAAAAGAATAAAATACCTAGGAATAAACCTATCTAAGGAGGTAAAAACCTATACTCAGAAAACTATAAGACATTGATGAAAGAAATCAAAGATGACACAAAGAGATGGAGAGATATACCATGCTCCTGGATTGGAAGAATCAGTATTGTGAAAATGACTGTAGTGCCCAAAGCAATCTACAGATTCAGTGCAATCCCTATCAAATTACCAATGGCATTTTTTACAGAACTAGAACAAAAAATCTTAAAATATGCATGGAGACACAAAAGACCCTGAGTAGCCAAAGCAATCTTGAGGGGAAAAAAACAGAGCTGGAGGAGTCAGACTCCCTGACTTCAGACTATACTACAAAGCTACAGTAATCAAGACAATATGGTACTGGCACAAAAACAGAAATATAGATGAGTGGAACAGGATAGAAAGCCCAGAGATAAACCCATGCACTATGGTCAACTAATCTATGACAAAGGAGGCAAGGATATACAATGGAGAAAAGACAGCCTCTTCAATAAGTGGTGCTGGGAAAACTGGACAGCTACATGTAAAAGAATGAAATTAGAACACTCCCTAACACCATACACAGAAATAAACTCAAAGTGGATTAAAGACCTAAATATAAAAATGGACACTATAAAACTCTTAGAGGAAAACATAGGAAGAACACTCTTTGACATAAATCACAGCAAGATCTTTTTTGACCCACCTCCTAGAGAAATGGAAATAAAAACAAAAAAATAAACAAGTGGAACCTAATGAAACTTAAAAGCTTTTGCACAGCAAACTATAAACAAGATGAAAAGACAACCCTCAGAATGGGAGAAAAGATTTGCAAATGAATCAATGGACAAAGGATTAATCTGCAAAATATATAAATAGCTCATGCTGCTCAATATTAAAAAAGCAAAGAACCCTATCAAAAAATGGACAGAAGACCTAAATAGACATTTCTCCAAAGAAGACATACAGATGGCCAAGAGGCACATGAAAAGCTGCTCAACATCACTAATTTTTAGAGAAATGCAAATCAAAACTACAATGAGGTATCACCTCACACGAGTTAGAATGGGCATTATCAGAAAATCTACAAACAACAAGTGCTGGAAATGTTGTGGAGAAAAGGGAACCCTATTGCACTGTTGGTGGGAATGTAAATTGATACAGCCACTGTGGAAAACAGCATGGAGTTTCCTTAAAAAACTAAAAATAGAACTACCATACGACCCAGAAATCCCACTACTGGGCATATGCCCTGAGAAAACCATAATTCAAAAGGACACATGCACCCCAGTGTTCATTGCAGCACTATTTACAATAGCCAGATCATGGAAGCAACCTAAATGCCCATGAACAGACAAATGGATAAAGAAGATGTGGTACATATATACAAGGCAATATTACTTAGCCATTAAAAAGGAATGAAATGGGGTCATTTGTAGAGACCTGGATGGACCTAGAGACTGTCATACAGAGTGAAGTAAGTCAGAAAGAGAAAAACAAATACCATATATTAACGCATATATGTGGAATCTAGAAAAATGATACAGATGAACCAGTCTGCAAGGAAGAAATAGAGACACAGATGTAGAGAACAAACGTATGGACACCAAGGGGGAAAAGCGGGGGGTGGGTGGTGGTGGTGGTGGGATGAATTGGGAGATTGGGATTGACACATATACACCAATATGTATAAAATAGGTAACTAATAAGAACCTTCTGTATAAAAGTAAATAAATAAAATTAAATTTAAAAAAAGAGTCCCAATAGAGTTGATACATATTTTTTAAAAGGAATAATGTGCAAAAAGAAATCTATAGCTTCATTAGTCTTGGCCATTATTTCTTATTCTTGGGCACAAGAGAGTATTTATAATCATGCTGGAGGGCTGAGACTAAGCACAATAAAGGGTTTTTTTTCTTTACAATATTACCAGAATTAGAATGCAATCTAACAATTATTAATTGCAAACAAAATGAATTCTGTTTTGAGTAATCATGGTGTTTCTGTTCTTGGTACTTTATAGTTGTTTTTAGGATCTTATTCCTATTTTTTCTTTTAGACTTTTAAATCTGGATTTTCTTTTTCTGTGCATCTTGTTTAATTTTTATTCATCTCTACTGTACTGATTTAACTAAATCCACACAGATTTAAATAGTCTTCTTTCTTTTTCCAGATGGTTTTTTTTTTTCTCAGACCTGTTTCTTGCTTTTTCAATCCTCTTATTCTTATTGGAACCACTCTTAATGTATTTTATCTTATGCTTCCCACCCCCACCCCATTTTTTTGTTCCTGGCAAACTATCTCTTGTTTTTAGAAATAAAATAGCTTGTAGGATCATATTAACTATCACACATTGACTTTTGGACGAATGACATAATGACACTTTAAGATTTCAATGTAAAATCATCTAGCAATTGGGATGGAATTAATCTTTAGAGAGTTCTCTATGTGTTTGTTTCAGTTATTTATGGAATCTGATCATGTTTGACTTAAATATATGCATTTTAGTCATATATTAGTGAAAAGTAAGATAAAAACTTGAATTACCATGAGGTAGAAAGTTAGAATGGATTACTAATAAGACAGAAAGGAGATAAATTTATCTCTATGTCTAAACTCTTGGCTCCCATCAGAATCAATGATCATTTACCAGAATTAATTTCTTCTTAATTGTTTCATCTAATATATTAGTTTGGTATTGGCTTGGGTCTTCCACACACAGATTAGAAATGTTCAACCATCACAGTTCCAATAAACTTCAATTTTAGTGTTGTTTATTGAGCAAAAAATCCTAATATGATCTAGGATGAGTCGCAAATCAGTAGGAGACAGATGGGCGTATTTCATTGTGGCTCTGACTTGGATTTTATTTAATGCAAAAATATACTGAACACTGAAGACACACACATACATACATACAGACACACACACACACACACACACACACACAGCACTTCTCTGTCCCAGGTTAATGACTTAATTTACGGATCTAAAGGAAATATTCAGATTTGAAACATTACCTTATGTAATTAGTTTAGTACTGATAAATAAATTGATTTGCCCAACCGAAAAAAAGTATGTAGGAATTTAGGAACCCTTTCTAAGACTTAGGTTACCTTGGTTCTAATTCCTACTCTGTTATGAATTACTCCATTTTGTAACTTTTGTTGAGTAAGTTATATCATCTCACTTGGTCTGGCTTTTTACATGTTTAAAATGAGTTTGTGTTATATAATTTCTTTGGTTAAATACCCATCTCTAATATTCTATAATTCTGTAAAACATGTTATCAAATGTTTGAGGGAATTTTTTAAAAACATTTTTTTTGAGAAGGGCATATATTTCAGTGTTCATTTCATATCCCAGTTTAATATTCTTATTGATTAAGTAATTCTGCACCCAGGAAAATATACCTACTAGCCGATAGCTCGGGTACAGCAATTCTGGGGATTAGCCCAATGAAGTTATGGCAACATTTAATATTATTTTATAAAATGAACAGGAGATGCAATTTTTCCCATACCATTGAAGGCAGGACTTCTATCTAGACTATTTGACTTGGTTTAATTCTGTGATAGCCAGAACAATGGCCCCATAAAGATGTCCACATTCTAATCCCCAGAACCTGTGAGTATGTTAACCTCTGTTTCAAAAGCCATTGTGCAGCTGTAACTAAGGTTTCGGACCTTGAGATGGGAAAATTATCCTGCATTATCTGGGTGGGCCCAATCTGATCACATGAAACCTTGAAAGCAGAGAATCTTTCCTAACTGGTCAGAGGGAGATGTGACTACAGAAGAATGGTCTGAGAGATATCAATACAATATGGAAAGGATTTAATCCACTACAGGCTTGCTTTGAAGAGAGGAGGAGGGCCATGAACCAAGGAATGTGTTTCACATAGAATTTGGAAAAAGCAGGAAAATGGATTATCTGTGAGAGGCTCCAGAAATAAATATAGCCCTACTGACACTGATTTTAGTCCAGTGAAATCTGTATAGGTCTTCTGACCTATAGAACTGTAAGATAACATATTTATATTGCTTAAACTGATAAATATGTGGTGATTTGATGTAACAGCAAGTGAATACTAATACACACACCATGCGTATATAGGCTGCTGAAGTTATTTGTATCAAGTAAAGAGAGGAGGTATGGTGGATTGGGAACAGTTTTTGCCTCCTCAAATTTAGTAAACATGGGGCCCAGAAAACTGATGCATTTTGAAAGCTGAACTCGGAGACAGTAATACAACAAATCATAATTTAATTTCACAGAGGACAATTTCTCCTGACCTCCATGATAAAATGATCACACATAATGCACCATGAAGGATGATCCTCCCAGTTCTCCTTTCCTACTTTTCATAGGTGTTCATCTGCTTACATTTCATGCACAGAGTTTCTTTACCAGAACCCTCTGCATCTAATCATAAATACATTTTTGCAGTTAGAATATGGCCAATAGACCCATCTTTTCAGTAGTCCTGAAGAAATATTGAGCCTCTGGACCAGAGGCAGAATGAGTAATCCTGGCCAGTTGTCCTAATGTTTTCTAATGTAAATTCTGCAGATCATTTAGCTCAAATGAAGGCATTCTCTAACATGAGGGTCATCAATCACTTTGTTTTTTGTAACTCATAGTTTGCAGAACATGACTAGATTTTAAGGAAGGATATTGATGTTACAAAGCAAATTGAATGGGAGACAGTTCACACTCATCAAAATGATTTGTTATCAGAAGTTTTAGTTGGTTAGTAAAGCTATTCAACAAGTTTTAGAGCAAACATAATATTTGGGAGTGAGGTAATCATAAACTAATTTATTATGAAAATGGGGACATTTGGAGGGGTAAAGTTGGCATTACTAATAATCTTTTTGCTAGTGTGGAAGGCAAATCAGGATATACAGTGATACTAGTAATGTGAAATTCCAACTTTATTAACAAGTTTTATATAAAACAATAATTCACTAATAAAAATGGGAAATATGTCAAACTTCAATAGTCTAAATCTTCTTTAACAAAAACCCCCAAATACTTGGCACATACCACCAATCTTATTTCAACAAATTACTATTGAGGATGAGGATTGAGGCTTAAGTCAGGAGGCTTGAGTTTCACCAACCTGCTTTATGTCTTTTGCCTGCAAATGTCCATTAAATTTTCCTTTACATGGAAAAATAGATATTTGCTGATATTTAAATTCTCTTTGAGTATTGATATAAGTTTATGTAGAATCAGTATTGGGAGATCTTTTGTACTTCTTATAATAATCACTTATACTGTGGTTTTCTATGAGGGTAGTTCCTTTCCCTTGAAAATTTCTTGGGACAACATTCATTGTTCTAATTATTAGAGGTGGCACTACTGGCATTTAGTGGGTGGCTCTTGGGATGCCAGATACCTTTAGTGCTCAAGAAACCTAGATGATAAATTGTATTTCTTCCCTCACAACTTCAGAATGTTCCACATGATATTAGTGTACACGAAACACCTGTTTATAATTTTTGATCTGAGAAACAAACCCATTTTATATATAAATGCAAAATAATTTTGCATAGTTTAAAGATAAGTGATTTTCAGGAATTCTACTATTGTGAAAATTTGGGAAAGTTGTATTTTATTTTGTTCTTTGCCTGGAGTTAGTAATCATTTTAAAAAAGTATGTCACTTTTTGCAGTGCTGCTCATGATATTACAATATATCTGAGTCACTGTGCATCTGTAGCTTCCCAGTGATTCTACTAATATAGTATAGTTATGCCCAAATATTTATATTGAAATACATAATATTTTTAAATATATTAATTTATATCATAATTACATTGCTTTTTTAAAAGTTATGTGTGTAGATAGACTGTATTATCCATGAATTTCATTTTAGGAGAGTAGAAATTTCTTATATAAAGGGGCATTGAGTCTGACAGGGTTGAGAACTACAGCATTAAGGAATAGCATTTTAGTGGTGAGAGAAAATTTAGAATTCAGCCTACATAGTGGATGAAGCAGTGGATTAAGGTTTGAAGACCTGAGTCTTAATTACAGTTCTGACTTTAGTCTGATTACTTTTGCAAATTATAGTTTGCTCATGTGTAAATTTTAAAAGTTGGAATGACTTGAAGTGGAGGGAATCGACTTTTCTGTATTGCTCTTAATCCGAGATAAATAGCTAGAAAATACATGAAAATACAACATTAATTAGCATTTATAAGAATCCTCAAATAATTAGAGCTGTACAAAAATAAAATTGGCATACATTTAAGATATTTCAAGCTATATGTCTGGTTATTCATTTGCTCTGGGTAGTATGTTGGGAGGAGGATGGATTCAATAAAGGCTACTCAACCAGAGAAGCATGTCAAAATCATCATTGGGGCTTTTATAAATCAAGTACCATGGACTTGGTGGCATATGGATACTTCTAGAGTTTTGTGTATGATTTTGGTACCCACTCCAGATTGAAAACAAATGAGTTAGATTATCTCCAATATTTTCTTCAGCTATAAAATTATTTCCTACCACTGTATGTAGAGTTATCTCTAAACTTATAAATCTTGTTGTAGAGGTAGACTAGAAATAAATAACTCACCGAATAGTATTTAATACATATATCTCATGCAATTGCCAGACCTAGTTTTTATTCCCCAGGAATTCTCTAATCATCTCAGAAGATGTCTTGATATTTAAATTTTCTTTAAAAATTATGTGATATAATGCTTTAAGAAAAAGGCCTATATATGAAATCTTAGAAGATTTAGGATGTTTTTCTAGTCTGAGTTAAAAGTCAGAATTCACTGATATGACCAATAATCCAAAAAAGATACTGAAGCTTATGGAGTTCCATTATTAGGCCTTGCTCTTTAATTTTACCATTTAGTCTATGAACTGGTCTTTCTGATATTTGTAGCCCTGATTAGCTCAGCTCACAATGAAACCACTCTGTAATTCCATGACGCCAAGTCTCTTGGGCCATTGCTTACTCTTTTATTAAGTATGTCCTGGTCTTATTTTAGATTTTTTTTAAAAGTAAACTGAAGCTACCCAAGGATTACTAGTTTGGGGGTTGTAACAAGGTCACGTTAGCAATATTATTTGAATCTTATTGGCTACTGTTTGTGTGATAATAGGAATCTAGTCCCCATTTCAGAGTTCCATGTTCTCTCAAGTAATTTGGGGGATCCCTAGGGCATGAAACACATTCTGCAAAGTGAATCTGAGCCACTGCTCACTCCTGAAGTGCTTCACTCTCTTTTTTTTTTTTTCTTCATTCTCTATCTTTAAGCCTTTTACTCACCTTGGCTCATTGTGCCTGATACCTTCTTCACATAGGATATTTATTTGTGATTGGAAGGAGGAGGCATTCTTCAGTCTCCTCTGGCAATTTAGCTTCTTTGGATGCACATCCTTTCTGTTAGACATCACTGTGATATCAAAGTCCAGATGAGGATATGACTGCATCATTCTATCCAGGAGGCTCTTCAGCCTTCCTGTAAATCAAAGTGTATATGGGTTGAGCAGTACCCCTTAACAGCATTCAGCAGATAGATCCACACCACAGATCTGCCTTGAGCGAGGATCACTCTACTGTAGCCCAGGCATATGACTTATCATTGTCAAGTGGGGAAAAAATGAGTGAAGGGTTAGAACAACTGAATTTTCGACCAGACTTTTAGACAGAGACTAACTGTGTAACTTTAAATAAATCTTGTAATTTATGTGACCTTAGTTTCTTCATCAACAAGATATCAAAGGTCTGGGGTATATTATCTGTCAGTGCCTTCCATATCTCAGGGTCCATCATTTTAGGTATAGGCTCATTGACAGCAGGAAATTTACACTTCTCTCATTGTACTCATCCCAAGCTAGTACAGTATTTTGTATATCTTAGGACCTTGCATGATAGAGAGATCAAAGTTCTGAACGTTTAGCCAGAGACTTCAGTTGAGTTCCAGCCCTGTTCCTGTAGAGTCCTGTAACTACAAATTATTCACTTAATTTGTTTACTTGTAACATAATGCCCTTCAAGGAGCTTTACAGCTGTGAGGGGAAAAGGTTAAGGTATTGACTATATTATTTATATGCCAATATGAGAAGGTATGTCTTGGATTTTTTTTCTTTGTTTAGCCTCTTACCTTGTCAAAGGATATCTCTCGAGGAGATTTGCTCAGGTATCGGTCTTCACTGTTTACCATCAGTGAGACATCTTCCACTGAGTGGGAGAAGAGCAATTTGAAATTCTGTGTGTGAATTGTGTTTACTTAGCAAAGCTTTACCTTTTTTTCTTTTTTCCTCATTGTTTTCCCCTTGTCTCTCTATGATGCACTCAGGGGGCTTGCATTAAGCTTATGATGTCTGGCATGATTGTGTTTCCAGTGGCTGGACACTTTGCTGGGAGCAGTGGTTATGTCTTGGAAAATCACACTAATTGAATCTGAAGACACTGATGTGCATTTTCAAGTAAGAGCCTGGCTCTTGGGGGTTTCATCTAGGTCAGGCCTTATAAATTAAGTGATGATTTTTTTTTCCTTAAGTCAGTAAATAAAATTCATCAGTGGCCTCACATTGCCTTCACACTTCTGCAGATCAGCCAACCTATGAGTCAAGTAGCATTTTTATTTGCTTTAAAGCTAATGTTTTGTGGTAGTTGGCAATCCATTTATTAAAGGTAGAAGATGGGAATGCAGGGAAATTCTGTTCTCAGAATTTGAGAACAATTTCTGAGATCACTGAAAAACTAGAGAAAAATGATCTTTAAATGTATGTCTCAGAAATAGTTGGAGAACATATGTTTACTATAATTTCTTTTGTACAGAGAGTAATGTAGAATTTTCCAAAAGTCTCAGAGCAAAAGCAGTTTTAAAATGGGAAAAATGATGTTGTCTTTTTTATTTTATTTATTCATCCACTTATTCAAAAATATTTATCAAATACCTACTGTGTCAGGCATAGGCACTACATCACTACATGGTATAGTAGGAAGCTCATGGCACTGGATGAAGGCCAACCTGTGTCTGAATTCTGTTTTGCCACTTATTAGGTAAGTGATAATACATAAGGAAAATGACCTTTAAAATCATAGGGTTCTGTTTTGTTTTGTTTTTTGGCAATTGGGGTTGGAAAAAACAAAGCAGATACTGAGAATCAGCCCACAAGAACGGTAACGTTATTGGGATGATTTTAAGTACTATGAAATTTTAATATATGGTACCTGGATTATAATAGATGCTTGTATATGTTAGTCTGTTTTCACTAGTGAGAGATGAAACTGAAAAACGTAGATTGTTCTCAGACCACAGAGGATTTTGAATGCTGTGGGACTATGCTTATATTATTAATTGATGTATACTAGTCCAGGGCCTTACTAAGCACTTGTGGGTACTTAATAATTTGTTTGTAATGAATGACAATGAATGAATAGACAATAGAAAGTCATTGAAGATATGAGAAATCTGTTGAAGATGCTGTAGACAGCTTTTGCATTGGATGGGATGTTACTCTCGGTGATCTTTATGGGAGAAGTATTTGTAAAACCAGAAGATAGGGACAGACACCACAAAAGTGTTAAGTATGGTTTATTGAGGAAGCCATAAGCAAAGAGTCATCAGGACTCCTAAGCTCTCATCCCATAAAGAGGTATGCTTGGCTGGAGTGTAGCTAGATACCCAGTGGAAGGTGCTGTAGGAGAGGGACCCTATACCTACCCTGATTTCCACTTCTATAGAGAAGCTGGGAGAGGGAGCAGAGAGCATCTGAGCCACACTGTAATAAAAAGAACTTTTTGGTCAATGAAAGTTGATCTTTGAACTTCGGGAACTCACACAATTGTCTAGGTTAGTTTGCCTACTAACACCAGTATTATGAGAACCCTGCAGAGCAAGAGTGCCTCTAGGCTACCTAAGAGAGAGAGGAAGCCACAGGGATTGTCCAGCAAATAGGATTGTCTCTTCTTGGTGTTGATGCCATCATTTGTGCTTTGAAACTGTTGCAATGACCCAGAACTCTGTATTAAGAAGGAACCTTAGATTTGTTTCTCCCTAGTCATTTTGTTAACGATTGTGTGAAAAACATTAACTACTGTGAAGAGCTGCCGTTTATGGGGAATTTTTTTTTTATGTAATCTGAGTTTAGATTTAGTTTAGGAAGGAGTTTCTTAGGAAGTGACAAAGTGAGGATGGACAAAGCAAAGTGAATGTTGAGAAGAAATCTGAAGCTAGGATGATAGTATTAGAGATTCAGATTTTTAAAAAATTGATGTGTATATTAAGATAGAAATAAAGAACAGACAGATGTTGGCTGCCTTGAGGATGGATTTGCCTAGAGCTAGGATACCTACAAATGTTAGGAATATACAGTAGCAACTAGGAGGAGAGAGCGTTGGGATTATACATAAGCTTTCTGATTTTACCTCTTACGGTTAGCCTTCTTGATTAGGCTATTCTCTCATTAGCTGCTGCACTGAATTGGGGGAAGAAGACCTAAAACATGGATTGGAACTTCTGCATGTTGGATTTGTCCTTAGCTTGGGAGCTTCACTTCCAGTGGAAGCCGAGGGAAATGAGTGATATTTCTACATTTCCACATAATAGATTCAGGATAATCTTGGACATAATTTGTTCTCTTGGCTAACTAAAGCTAAGCAAAACCAAAATTTCTCTCTTCTCTTAATTATAAGCACTTGTATGGAAAGTTAATTTGTGTGGGTTTAATTTATTTACATATGTTTACGTTTGACTCATTAAAATGTTCCAAGAGTTGTTTTGCAACTGTTGAGCATTTTAAGTTCTTTTGAAAAATGAAAATATTCTTTTTGCCAATTGAAAATAAATTTAGAAACCCCAAAGTTTGGGTTGTGGTATGACTAACTTCTAAATATGAGAAAAGTATTTTGTGCTGTCCACCACTACATACCAACAAATAAAAACAGAGCTCCAAAGTAAGCAATCAATCCCTTCTCTCACATGTGTACCTTCCTATCTGTACCCACACGAAACCTTTATGAAATCCATAGATTCAAGGTAAAAATGCCACACCCACACAAAAATTGGTAAGAAAAATGCAAGATGGACATAAATTTCATTTCCATATTTGTGAACATTCAGTCACTTGTCAAACATCTATTAAATACCTACTTTGTGCAAGACATGGTATTAAAGCACCCCAAATTTGTTATGAATGATGGTCCTTGTTCTCAAAAATCTTATTATCAACCCAAACTTCAAAGAGTTACTTATTATGATGATACAAATTCATCACCCCTAAACCTTCCTGTATTATTTTTTATTCTATCATGAGCTAATAGAATTTGTCATTTGCTGAACCCTGTGCTATGCTATTTGCCAAGTATGTTATATGCATCGCCTCATTAAAAGTCATATGGCCACATTTGTGGTACATGCTTTTATACCCATTTAATAGATAGAAGAAAGAGACTGAGAAATTGATGAACTTTTCAAGGCCTGTCTGACTAGAAGGCTTAATTCATTATCATTGTCCTTTATCAAGTAGTTGGATGAATTAACGTATCCTTAGGAGTGAGGGCTAGGTGATAGAGGATTGTAGAGTATAATTTTTCATATCTTATCTAGGAAATAGTGGTCTTTTGTAAGAAAAAATGATAGAACAGGTTCAGTGAAACATACAAAAAAGATTCCTTACTTATAAAGCAGAGGCAGTAGGTCCATGAAACCAAATATTTAGAAGGAGAATAATGTTTAACTGCTTTGTTTGGAATATCTTAATGAACAATGTGATGGCACTGGATGATTTCTGACCACGTCAAAGGAGATTTTAGCTGACTAAACTAAATCTTTTTAATTCTGACCAGTTAATGGCCAGTTAAGAAATCTAAATAATTAAAATAACTTTGCTTTTACCTAAACCTTCATATAAACCACCTAATTGGCTCACTGAAGAGTGGACATTATGATCTGACAGAAAAAAATCAATCCCATTAAATTCATTATCTACCTTTTTGCCTGAAACTGGATTAAGCCGAAAAGCTGATTGATTCTGGATCAAGGATGATTTAGGCTTTAGAAGTTAGATCTCCAAACAGAGAATTTGAAATAGGCCCTAGGGAATGAGAAGAAGCTGTCACTTTTCAATAGGATTAGAGTAAAAAGTGTTAGGTGACATTGTTCTTAAGAGACTCAGATTTGGCTGCCCCAAAGGGTTTTAGTCTTTGTAGTTTCATCTGTATCCTTCTTAGTAATGGTATTTATTGAAATAAATGCATGATCCTAAGTCCATGGAATACCTGGAGTCTGCGGTTATGTTGATCTATCTTTGTTTCACTAGAGTTTCCCATTATGTTTTAAATCTTAAAGCATATGTATAGTATGAATAACATTGTAAAACATATTTATAGTATGTATAGTGTTTTGGAAGTAAAAAATACTGCATGTCAGTCTAAGCTTATGACTATTCCAAAGGGAATTACTCTAACATTGTTGAGTTACTCAAAAGAAATTTTCTTTTATAATAGAGCAAGCAGATACCTGTCTGGTTAACATGGATTAGTGGTGCTGAGTTATTTTGTCATGTAATCATTTCATTTTGTTTGTTTGTTTTTTTGTTTTTTTGCGGTACGTGGGCCTCTCACTGTTGTGGCCTCTCCCGTTGAGGAGCACAGCCTCTGGATGCGCAGGCTCAGCGGCCATGGCTCACGGGCCCAGCGGCTCTGCGGCATGTGGTATCTTCCTGGACTGGGGCACGAACCCGTGTCCCCTACATTGGCAGGCGGACTCTCAACCACTGCGCCACCAGGGAAGCCCCATTTTGTTTTTTTAAGAAAGAAATGCTCAAGAAGAAGTTTAGGAAATACAGATTTTAGTAAAAATTTTTAAAAATGGAGTCTCTTAAGAAATTAAAAATTTTCATTTACACTGATTTAACCAATTGAACTATCTACCAGCAGTAACAAAAATAATATAATTTGATATACTTACAACAAAAAAATAGTTTACTGCAACAAATAATATGGAAATGTTGCTTCCTGTATCAGTTAGAATAGGTATGTCAATGCTGTGGTAATAAACAATGCTCAATCTTAGTGGCTCAAATAACAAAGGTTAATCTTTCGCTCACACCACCTTTCCACTGTGGGTAAGTGGGAACTCTGTGTTGTAATCATTCAGGGACCCAGACTGACGGAGTAGCCACTTTTTTGAAAATTGTTGATCTCCATGCCAGAGAAAAAAGGAGAGCTCTAGAAGGTCTTACACTGCTTATTAAATTCTTGACAATAAGCTTGAATTATTGCCACTAGAATAGTGGCATGCGTTACTTCTACTCACAATTCATTAGTGAAAACTCATCATTCTTCTCTCCCTCTCCTTACATACTGCTAAAATAACTAGGAGGGGAATTATACTAGCAGTCTGGAAGTTGTAAGAAATTAGTGGATGTAGAAAATTGTAACTGATGACTAATACACTCTACTTGCTACCAACTATTTGATTCATCTTCCTCCTTGCACATGAAATAAATTACTTCCTCTCCAAGAAAGATAAGAAAAAAGCACCACTCACTCCTTCAAGCTCAAAGTTGAGATCATTAGTTGATACATGCTTATCTCTAAAGGAGGTTTGAATGTGGCTTCTCTAGATCTAGGTCCTATGAACTAGAAAGAAAAGTTTTATACCATCAAAAACTAATATACAATTGAGGAATCACAATATTTCCATTCATAAAGAGAAAGATTGGGAGGTGCACAGCGATTTTAGTTCTCCACTGAATGTATAAAATCCCACTGATCAAAAATTTTAAGACCTAATGTCCTAGGAATGAAGAATGTTGCTTAATTAAGTGCTTAATCTGCTTCCTGGAGCTCTCAAATTTCATCTTCTTTATGACTCTTGGCTCCAGGCTGTTGGGGTTTTCTATTTCTCTGTTATCCTCCTTGGCTACCTTTGAAAGAGCTATGGAGAATATGCTGTAGTTGGTGGCTGAGCAGGTCTCTTTGCCTGCTTCCTGCTTGTAGAAGTTTAAGGCTCAATGGGTCATTTTAGCTTTTAAGCGATTGTAGTCTCTTTTAGTCCAAACTGATGGGGGATATCTTTCTGATTTTGTTTTTTTCTCAGAATATCAGATGCAGAAATATATTTGGCTTTTTATCTCCTTGATTCCAGTAAGAAACATGCACCAGTAGCCAAACTTATGGTTCTCTTTGTCATATCTATTTACTTTTCTTTTTCAACTTAATTGTAGTTATCTTGAGCCTAAGAGACTTTTGGTGGGAGAATGTCATTTGTTAACATCTTTTCCAGGGGGCAATTTGTAGAACTGCTAGGATTTCTTCAGTACTACCTTAATTCATTCAACCTGTCAATTCATTGAGAGGTATAAAAAATATCTCATCCTTACCACAGGCTGAGATTTGATTGGCCTTTGTCATCCCACATATTTTATAAATTTAAAAATTATTATTTTCTTTTACAGTTGCTTTTTTCCAGTGCTACAAATCCCCCAGTTTTGGACCTGTCTTAATCTTTTTCATTCTTGCTTGCAAACTGGTCATTTTTTCCTAATTATTCTTATAATACCCTGTCAAATGCCACCAATAGCAGCCACCACATACTACTGATAATCTGTTTTTCGTGTAAAGTAACAAGTTCATTGGGTACATTATCTGCATTTCAAGTTACTACAGTTAACATTTTAACCAAATGCCATACTTTTGTATAACATAAAGTACCATCTTTCTACTCTTCCATATAATATCACTCTTTCCTCTTTACCACCTAGTCAAAACCAGTGCCATGCATTTTAGGTTTTATTAGAGCGGTACTGTACTTCTAGGGAAATTGTTTATCAATAAGGATAACTAAGCTATTTTGATGTAAGAATCACACTCCAAATTTCGGGGCTTTTAAACAACAAAGAGTTCTCTCTCTCTCCTCTGTCTCCTTTCTCTCACTCCCCCTATCTTTTTTTTTCTCTCTCTCTCTATCTCATGCTACATGTTCATCATGAGTCAGCTGGGAGACTTTTCTCATTTGGTGAAGGGGTCACCATCTCAGACACTGTCGATCTTTGTGCTGACAGAGAAAATAAGCTGCTCTGAGGGCCACAAACAGTTAAATGCTCAGCCCAGAAGGGACTTCCATTCATTCGTCAGAATTAAAAAAACACCTGATCACAGAGAAAATGTGCTCTAAATAATGGAGAAAAGAAATATTTGTTGAACATTCTAATGACATTCACACTCTCTTCTCTCATATCTTGTATTCAATCTCTTCGCAAATACTGTTGGACTTTGCTTTTAAAAATATCTAGAATCTATTTTTCATCACCTTTATCACTACTAGCCTGGCCCTGTATTGTTTCAGTAGCCTCCTGACCTTCTCTTTGAAGCATCTTTATATAATTTCCCTGGCTAAGGAAAATCCTTGGATAAACTTTGAGTGTTTCTTAGGTGCAAGGCATTACTCTAGCCACTGGGAGAAAGATTGATGTTAGAGAAAGGGAAGCAGAACACCAGGTACAAAGATGAAGAAAAAAGTCCCTAACCACTAAGAGTTTGTAATAATGAGTAGAAAGTATATGACTTCAAGAAGAAACATAAACTTGAAAGGAACGTTTGGAGACATTTATTAGGTATATAATGCAAAGTTGTAAATTTCAGAGTTAAAGAGATATTTCTCATTATTTTGCCCACTTTTCTTATTAAATAGGTGAAGAACTCAAGGCTCAAAACATAAAGTTACCATGAAGTAGATGCGTTCTACTGTGGGGTGTGCTGGGATGATGTTTGTAGGCCAGTGGGGAAGGAGCAAAAAGTAAGGTCAAGGAGTGACTTGAATTAGAAGAAATGATACAACTTTGGTATAGGAAGTACCAGCAGAAAAACAGTGAAGAAGGAATTGCTTCAGGCTAGAGACAATATACAAGGAAGTCAATGTTGGAGAAAGGATGTGCCATCAGGAGATGCAGTTATCCATTAATCTTTACAGGCATGTGGGTGCTATTATTGTGTTATAGTTGGTCAGTCCATAGGAGCAGCATGCCTAGGGATATAGGCATGTACTTCAGTCTGTCTTGCGGGATAAGGGCAGGACAGGTTAGGAACTAGGCAGGGATTTAGAACTTGGAGCTAATAAGTTCAGTAGAATTTTACTGTTAGCAAAGCCTTTGAGCCTAGCAGTCTCAGTCATAGTAGAAACCAAGCTTAGGATGGAAAGGCCTCCATTTCTGAGGATACTTAAGTAATAGCTGCCTGAATCATGATTGGCTTAAAGGACTCCTAGACCCAAGTCTGCAAGTTGAAACAAGGAATTGAAGTTTGGGAAGGCAGTGACTGACAAAGTGAATTTTTGCAGATTACATAAAGAGTTGATGGGATCAAAGGAGCAAAACGCTTGATTGTCTGACTATAATTTATCTTAGTTATATTCTACTGTACTATACTTTTGAAAAGATATTTAAAAGAGAGAGACAACCAAAGCAAAGGAGAAGGCAAACTAGGAATTATTAATTTCTTTAACTGTTTCATGACATTTTCAAATATTTTAAATATGAAGGAATTGAGTTCCCAAGGGTTTCAGTGTTTTGGTCTAGGCAGGTCACATCACACAGATGATGCTGCTAAGGCACGGCTAGAGCCTGATTCTTCTTGCTTGCCAAGACAGAACATTCACCTATTGTGCTTCCTCTACCAATTTTAATTATATGTACATACGTTCTTGTTTTGGTTTGTCTTTTTTCTGTCTGAACTTATCATTCCTGTGTTTGGACCCTATTTTTTGCTTTGGAATGTCCAAAATTCCATTATGGGATTTGGACTCAAATATATATTTGAATTCAACCTATTCGGGCAAAGTATTTAAATTTTCTGATGCATATTTCTCAAGTAGAGATAATAATACTGTTAGGTACTGAGGAGTGCCACAGACAGGAAGTGCCTCCATTGTTTAGGAGGCAGTGGTACCAGGGCAACCCTTCTGGTTTTTCCCCACATCTTACTCCATTCACAGAGAAGCAGGAGTAGGTGAGTTTTCTCACTTGATTGGAAAAAGAACACTTAATCTGCAAAATCAGCTGCTTCTAACTTTTTCTTGGTTTGATTTACATGCTCTTTTCATGCAGATTTGCATCTGTTTACCAGATCAAAAGGAACCCCACAGTCTATACTCCTGCAGTGAGAGATGGGGGTGGAGGTTATCAGGGACAAAACTGCTGCTGATCAATTACTGTGACCTGTTGAGTAACATGGATCTGCAGAAAAGGTGTAGAAAGACCGTATTGTTCCTGGGTACAAGCTGTACTATGTGATCACCATGCTCCCCACCAAAAACTGATATTTCAATGTCTACTTGATTCGTTTATCTAAAAGGATACACAATTTAAAGGACAAAGGGCTGTCAAACGCTAACAAACTTTAAGGGTATGCTTTTAAGAAAAAACAAAGTTTATGAAAAGTATCTAGCAAAGAAGTTGGTACACAGTTGGTGTTCAATAAATTATATTATTATATATGTTCATATCTTTCCCATCATTGTTTGTGTATAACTTCTACATTAATATTAGCGGTGTGATATTTGTTAGAAATTACAAGGAGAAGGCAGAAAGAGTACATTAAAACCTTGATTAGTATACCTCTTTTTATGCCAATTCCTGATTAGACAGTATCTGTAAAACATTTGCTTTTTCCTCTACCATGTAAGTAGGGCTGGTCATGACTGTCTTAGAATTAGTGTAAGCTAACTGGTAAACTAAAACTAGCTGGTGAGCACGAACAATATTGTTACTGGAAGGGGGACCCTTTCCAGGGCCCCAGAGTGGGCTCTTGTCTAACACTTGGAAATGAATTGCCTGAGGTACTGACAAAGCAAAAGACTTTACTGGGAAGGGGTGCCGAGGGGTTAGGGAACCCAGGAGAACTGCTCTGCCATGTGGCTCGCAGTCTCAGGTTTTATGGTAATGGGGTTATTTTCCAGGTTGTCTCTGGCCCATCATCTTGCTTGTGCCCATTTTTGGTCTGACTCAGGGTCCTTCCCGGTGGTGTGTGCATCTCTCAGGCAAGGTCAATTCTAGCACGAGGGTTTCTGGGAGGTTGGCAGGACATATTACAGACTGGCATCTTCTCCCTGCTTTTGGCCCTGCCAAATTCTTCTGGTTATCGGCAGCAGCAGGCAGCACTGTGCTCCTTATGTGACCTCCTTTTGTGAGACAACTCATGCAAGTGGTTATTATCATGCCTGGCCAAGGCGGGCAATTTCTGTCAATGGTTCCCTAACAATACAGATTCAGGTATTCTATAAATAGTACCTGTGATTCTTAAATCTGCAATTGTATTAAGTACTTGGTTTACAAATGAAAGGAACAACTCAAGCTAACTTAACAAAAGTGGAAATATTTCAGAAGGTCCCTGGAATATGTCATGGAACTCAAGAAAAAGATGGAGAACCAGACCCTGGGAACAGCAGCATAAGGTATAGGTAAACTTTGATTCTAAGTTGTGCCATCATGTAATCCACTGTCCTCTCCCAGTCAGTTTAGCAGTGCAGTTTCTCTTTTTTGGGTCTTATTGTCTTGAATCATGTATCTGGCACAAGTCAGTAGAGATGTAGTCACTAGCAGCTTGACTCTGTGGCTTATATGTTAGACACCTCAAAAGTTGTTTCCCATAAGTCTTTTTTTAAAAAATATTTATTTGGCTGCACCAGGTCTTAGTTGTGGCACGTGGGATCTTCATTGCAGCATGTGGGATCTTTAGTTGCGGCATGTGGGATCTTCAGTTGCTGCATGCAGGATCTTTCAGTTGTGGCATGCAGGATCTAGTTCCCTGACCAGGGATCGAACATGGGCCCCCTGCATTGGGAGTGCAGAGTCTTAACCACTGGACAACCAGGGAAGTCCCCTCCCATAGTCTTTAAAAAGAAAGAAATTACTTGAAAATAACCTGATAAGATAATTATGGAGGAAATTATTAATGGATTCTTTATGTTGCTCAATTTGTCTTGTATGAGGATCCTAGTGGCAAATTCCTGTTAATGCGTAGATTGCAGAAAAACCTTATTTCTTTTCATCAAATGGATTGTTTTTGTGACAGTGAGACTATGTATCATATCTTGTATCTTTCTTTGCCTTTATTTCTGCAAAGTTCAGAAAGAAATCATATTCTCTCATTTTTTGTAGCCTTCTTCAGTCAGAAGTTTTGACGTTTCCCTACCACTACTGTTTTCTGATTCTTGTTTTTTTTTTCTTATGATATATAATTCTGCTATTATTACCATCATTGAATAAAGTATTTCAAATGTGTTTGGGAGCAGATATCATTGAAACAAATAGAAATCAAAAAAGAAAATGTTGAGGAATTAATATATTGCATTTTATAGATATGCTAAATTAATCAGTTATATTTATTTACCATGATCTCTTTGTAACCTATATAAAGTCAGCTAAAGTTGAACACCAATCCTACCTCAGTAGCAGATTGGTAATAAAAAGATCATATAGGCCCAAATATTGTTTTTCCTCTGTTCTCTAGTCTTCACTCCAGTCCCTTATATCTTTCTTAATTCTATTAATTAAACTGGCTATTGAGTCTTGAGTGTTATTCTCCATTTAACTCGGGGCATTGAAATATAGCATATTGGTTAAGAGAATGAACTATGTAGTTAGTCTGATTTAAATTCAACTCCTCGTTTTGATATTTGCTAGTTATGTCACCTTGGGCGAGTTACCTAAATTTCAGTTTACCTATCTATAAATATGAAATATTAATACCCACCCAATCAGGTTGTCATATAGATTAAAATAAAATATTTCATCTAAAGCATTTAGCATGACCTAAGTAAATGGTAGCTATCATTATTACTATAATGGTAAAGTTTTATTTACTTCTACTGTAGGTTGTTCAATTTCCAGTTATTTTGGTAATTTCTAAGGCTTTATAGGTTTTTCTCCAATTCTTAGTGGTTCATTTAATTTCTCCACCTGTTATTGTGCTGCTTGGTACTGATTTTGTTATTGTTGTTGTTGTTGTTGTTTCTGGCCACGTTACACAGCTTGTGGGATCTTAGTTCCCCCACCAGGGATAAAGCTGTGCCCCCTGCAGTGGAGTCCTAACCACTGGACCACCAGGGAATTCCCGGTACTGACTTCTTTTTGATTTGGTTAGAATTCCTTGTTGTTTGTTCCCATGGCATCCTGTACTTTTCATTTTATTGAGTTTAAAAAATATTTATCATGTGTTTATGTTCTTAGATAAGTGTAAACTCCAAGTAGGAAGGGATCATAAAGGCCAAGTGCATAGCATAATGCCTGCAAAACAGTAGGGACTCAACAAATGTTTATTGATTTGAATTACATTTCTCTGTCACTTTCTCTACTTTGCACCTTGCACATCCCTTGTTTCACCTTATTGTGGGTAGTTTTTATAGCTCTTCCTCCCTTAAGACTCCTGCTTTTGCTACTCTCTTTGTGTTTATAGTCTCATTCCTTTGTTCTGAAATCCTTGGTTATTATTATAGATTATTGAACAAGCGGGCCCACAGGAAATCGTGTCATTTGAATGGTAAAGGACTGACTTTCTGCAGGGCCACTAGAAAGGGAGTCATCCCTATGAAACAAACCAGCCAAAAACCCATATCTCTTGAGTGCCTGTTTTCTGTCACTTTAAATTTTTTCCAAGCATCAGCCCAAAAGGGAGAACATTTAACTCTATAGGACGAGTTGAGTCAGGACTGCCATCTCAGCACTTTCACTTATAACCATTTACTGCCCACTGTATGAGTTACAGTGGCACATTATCATCTTAACTGCCTTTTAATGGTAATGATGATGTCCTGCAAATTGAGAAAAAGAGTTTGTCTGTTAATTCCTAGGAGATTATAGGCCCAATAACTGCTGTTATTAGTTCCAGGATGATTGCCAATAATGCAGCATCACTTGGGCTCCATTATGTGCAATCTTTAGAGTGCTAAGAATCATCTAAATCCCTAAACCATTATGTTTAACTTAGACCAAGACAACTGTGATGACAGGAACAACTGGGGTTCAGTCAACAGATATTTACATTGGGAAATAATTGCCTTTTTAGCAAAATACCTTCTACAAAATAAGTCAGAGTTTCGAAAGGTTAAGAAATGGTAGGAAAATAAATGCTAATTCTTTTTCTCCTGCTAGTTCATAAGCCATTTTTTTCATAAGCAAGATTCTGAAGGAGTTTCAGTGGCCTGTTTAATTAGTGACCTTAACATTAAACCTCAGAAATCTCACAGTCACTCTTACATATAAAATGTAGAGATTTCTGTCTGTTCTGTGGATGCTATCAAGCTCAGTTCATGTAAAGTATCAGTGTAAGCTCCAGTGATGTTCATGATGTCAACCAGCATCTTCTGTTATTCTAATTCTTTTTCCTTAAGTTTGGGCTAAAGGACATTAGCCCATACATGTATGAGATTGAAGTCAATTATCCAGAAGGGAAAACATCTGAAAATCAAAAATTCAGATCTTCTTTAGTAGTTTCTAGGATTTCTTGGTATATAAAACTGGAAGTGTGGTATACTGGAGAGACTATGGTTTTGAAATTAGATACAGCTACATTTTTTACATCTAAGGCTTTGAGCAAGTCACCGTCTCTGAGACTAATACTTATCTTGCTATAATATACTTAGGACTAAATAAGATAATTTATGCAAAACTCTTCAGAGCTCAGAAATTCAGAATAAGAAGGAAAGACAGAAAGGGAAGAGGAGAATGTATGTGTGGGTTAAGGTTGAGGGTAAATTTTGCAGAGACTTTGGCAGTTCTGATGCAACAGCAATATGAAAAAATTCATCAGAAACAAAAAAGAAATTTGAAAGAAGTATCACTATGGTTTTGAAGTCCTCTTCATTACACTAGAAAAATGGAAGTAAAGATTTTAAATTGTTGGAAATTCTTTTATTTCCAAACTGTTTTCCTTTGACTAAGACATTGCCTTGAGGCTGGATTGTTGTGATTGGTATAAACTCTTTTTTTTTTTTGCGGTACGCGGGCCTCTCACTGTTGTGGCCTCTCCCGTTGCGGAGCACAGGCTCCGGACGTGCAGGCTCAGCGGCCGTGGCTCATGGGTCCAGCCGCTCTGTGGCATGTGGGATCCTCCCGGATCAGGCACGAACCAGTGTCCCCTGCATCGGCAGGTGGACTCTCAACCACTGCGCCACCAGGGAAGCCTGGTATAAACTCTTACATGGCTACAAATACTTCTCTCTCCAACTCCCTTGTTATTGATTGGGTTTATAGGGTTGCAGAGCAGAGAAAAATCCATGGTGTACAGATATTGGTTTGACTTCATAAGATTCCATGTACAAGTTCTTACTCTTTCACTTACTCATTTAAAACCTTAAAGAAGTTCTTTACCCTCTCTGATTTTCATTGTGTATTCTATAAATTAGGAAAAATAATACCTCACTCGGTTATTATAGTGATTAAGAGAATTTACACTTAAAAACTTGAAGCATGGAAATGTATTTTATATTATTTACCATATTGATATTGTGAAATTGAATCAGTAAAGAAGGTACCACAGGAACAGACTAAGAGCAGCCCTGCCAATTCTTCATTGCTGTTGTATGTGGGAGTCGCCATTCCACAGAAGAACTTGAGAGGGACTCCATCTCTTTTTCCCTTGAGTTTTCATTTTATAATTTGTCTCCCTTATTTTATACAACTTTTAAAAATTATTTTTATTTTTTCGCTTCTGTTCCCAGCACCCTTTCTCCTTAGGTCATAAGTTATAAAGAATGTACAAGAAATGAAAGTAAGGGCACAGCTACACTTTGACAATTTCATTCAGATGTAGAACAGTATTTTCTTTATCCCAAAGGGCTTTACTTAACCTGCATTACATGTGTCTATAACTATGTGACACATTCTATAAAGTAAGATGCACAATGATAGAATCAGGGCTATTTTCTTAATTAGTTCTGTTTATTACAGCACAAGCCTGTTATTAATAACACTGAGAACATAAAGACATTTACTAAAAATGACCAGTAACTTTAAGGTATTTTGCCATGTTAATATAAAACTTGACTGAAGATTGCTAAAGACTGATGTTTTCCAAAGGAAGAAATTCAGATGTAAAAATCTCCAGACCCCACAACTCAATTCAGAACTGAGAATTATAAACTCAGCTCTATCATTGTCCATCATTGGGTAGGTGTCTTATACTTCCTGAGTCTCAATATCCTCATTTACCAACTGAATTATATCATAATCTTCTCTAGATGTCACTAATTAAGAGGCAGTCCATAATTACCATGTTTGGGGATAGTAGGGAGAGTAAAAAGCAGAGGAGAACCAGAGCTGTTAACCTGAAACAGCAGAAAAATGTAATCAGCTGAGATTAATTGAAGGCAGGGGTCCAGAATTGACTTTATAGTGTTGTAATCATGTGGTACAGTCTTGAGAAAAATTCGGATGACCAGGGTTTTGACAGCAGCTTGGACTATCTGAAGACATAACTTGATCAATTCATGGCTGCACTTTTGACCACAAACATGAGTCTGATTTTCAAGCCAGGGTCTGATAAATTGTTTGTGCTATTTCCTCTCTAACTTTCCAGGTACTGTGATTCTGAAAAAAAGGAACAAAACAAAATAAAACTTAATTGATATTCCTGAGCTGGAAGATCATTTGATGACAACATGTAATGCATCTGCATGAAAGATATCAATGAGAGTTAAATGGTAGCCAACAAAGTAAAAATTATGGAGGTCAAAAAGTTGTTGAGTTATAGTTATTCTTTGACTGTGAAGTAAAACCTTAAATAGAGATAGCCTTCTGAAGTGAATGATTGTCAACTTGGGTCCACCTATTTAAAGGTAATTCTCATCCAAAAACACCTACACAAAGGACACTTACAGCAGAGACCCCAGGGAAACATAATTATTACTATTGATTTTACTGTGTTTTGATTCATTCTGTTGTTGGTTCTAGCTTTTTGTTGTTGTTGTTGTTTTCTTTTTCTTTGTTGTTGTTTTAGTTGTTTTTTTTTTTTAGTCTTTTGGGATCTCTGTGTTTTATAACATTTTTATTTTTAAAATTTTTATACATTTCTATTTTGATTTTGGTTTTCTGTTGTTTTGTGTTCTTTTCCCTTTTTTTTTCTCTTTGGCTTTTATATATATATTTTATATTTCCATTTCTACTTTGCTTTTCTGTTCTGTGTTTTTTCCCTTTTTAATTTAATTTTATTATTATTATTTTTTAATGATTTTTATTGGTTCTGTTTCCTTGCTTTTTTCTTCAGTTGGCACACTGCTTTGGTTTGGTTTTTAGGTTATGTGTTTTTGTTAGTTTTAATGCTGTTTGATTTCATTTTTGAGTTCTATTTGTCTGGATGTTCTCTTGCTTTTTGTTGTATTTGGCTCTGTTTTTGTTTCTTTTACGCATGTGTCTTTCCTTGTTTCTGTTTTTGTTTCATTTTGTTTTTACCATTTCTCTGGGGTTTTGTTTGTCTTTTTTTTTCTTTAATATATTTTCTATTTTTTAAAAAATATATTTCTGTTTCTACGTTGCTTTTCTGTTGTTCTGTCTTCTTTCCCCTTTCTCTTTTTCTTTTAATATCATTTTTGTTGGTTTGGTTTGTTTCTTTGCTTCATTCTTCAGTTAGCACTCTGCTTTGGTTTTGTTTTTTGGTTTTGGGTTTTTGTCAGCTTTCTTCTTAATTGTTTGATTTCATTCTTGGGTTCTTCTGTTTGTCTGGTTGTTCTCTTCTTACTTGATTTATTTGGTTCTGTTTTTGTTTCCTGTGTGTGTGTGTGCGTGTTTCCTTGTTTCTGTTTGTTTGATTTTACTTTTCACCATTTGTCTGGGGTTTCGTTAGTTGTTTGTTTTTTTTTTTTTAATCCCCTTTATTGCCGGGATGAGTGACTTGCAGGGTCATGGTCCCTTGACCAGAAGTTGGGCCTGAGGCTCTGGAGTGGGAGCACCAAGTCCAGGATGCTGAACCACTAGAGAATTCCCAGCCTCAGGGAAGATTAATCACAGAGAGCTCTCATGGAGGCCTGTATCTGAATCCAAGACCCAGCTCTACCCAATTGCCAGCAGCTCTCAGCGCTGGACACCTCACACCAAACAACAAACAATACAGGAACACAAACCACCCATCAGCACACAGACTACATAAAGTCATACTATGCTCACAGACACACCAAAACACACCACCTGACACGGCCCTGCTCATCAGAGGGAAAAGACTCAGCTCCATCCACCAGAATGCAGGCACCAGTCCCTCCCGTCAGGAAACCTACACAAGACACTGGACAAACCCCACCACCAGGGACAGAGAACAGAAGCAAGAGGAGCTAAGACCCTGCAGCCTAGGGAAAGGAGACCTCAAATCCTGTAATTAGACAAAATGAGAAGACAGAGAAGTATCTTACAGGCAAAGGATCAAGATAAAACCCCACAAGACCAAAAAAATGAAGAAGAAATAGGCAAACTACCTGAAAAAGAATTCAGAGAAATGATGGTAAAGGTGATCCAGAATCTTGGAAATAGAATAGAGAAAATACAAGAAATGTTTAACAAGGGCCTAGAAGAACTAAAGAGCAAACAAACAGTAATGAACAACACAATAACTGAAATTAAAAATACTCTAGAAGGAATCAATAGAATAACTGAGGCAGAAGAACAAATAAGTGAGCTGGAAGATAGAATGGTAGAAATAACTGATGCAGAGCAGAATAAAGAAAAAAGAATGAAAAGAATGGAAGACAGCCTCAGAGACCTCTGGGACAACATTAAGTGCACCGACATTAGACTTATAGGTGTCCCAGAAGAAGAAGAAAAAAATGGTCTGAGAAAATATTTGAAGAGATTATAGTTGAAAACTTCCCCAACATGGGATAGGAAATAGTCAATCAAGTCCAGGAAGCACAGAGGGTACCACCCAGGATAAACCCAAGGAGAAACATGCCGAGACACATATTAATCAAACTAACAAAAATTGAACACAAAGAAAAAATATTAAAAACAGCAAGGGAAGAGCAACAAATAACATACAAGAGATTTCCCATTAGGTTAACAGCTAATCTTTCAGTAGAAACTGATAGGCCAGAAGGGAGTGGCAAGATATATTTAAAGTGATGAAAGGGAAAAACTACCACCAAGATTACTCTACCCAGCAAGGATCTCATTCAGATTTGATGGAGAAATCAAAAGCTTTACAGACAATACAGAGAAATTAAAACCTTTACAGACAAGCAAAAGCTAAGAGAATTCAACACCACCAAACCAGCTTTACAGCAAATGCTAAAGGAACTTCTCTAGGCAGGAAACACAAGAGAAGGAAAACACCTACAAAAACAAACCCCAAACAATTAAGAAAATGGTAATAGGAACATACATATCAATAATTACCTTAAATGTAAGTGGATTAAATGCCCCAACCAAAAGACACAGACTGGCTGAATGGATACATGAACAAGACCCATCTGTATGCTGTCTACAAGAGACCCATTTCAGACCTAGGGACACATACAGACTGAAAGTGAGGGGATGGAAAAAGATATTCCATGCAAATGGAAATCAAAAGAAAGCTGGAGGGCTTCCCTGGTGACGCAGTGGTTGACAGTCTGCCCGCCAGTGCAGGGGACACGGGTTCGTGCCCCGGTCTGGGAGGATCATGCATGCCGCAGAGCGGCTGGGCCTATGAGCCATGGCCACTGAGCCTGTGCATCCGGAGCCTGTGCTCCGCAGTGAGAGAGGCCACAGCAGTTAGAGGCCCGCGTACTGCAAAAAAAAAAAAAAAGCTGGAGTAGCAATTCTCATACCAGACAAAATAGACTTTAAAATAAAGACTGTTACAAGAGACAAGGAAGGACACTGTATAATGATTCCCAGAAGAAGAAGAAAAAAATGGTCTGAGAAAATATTTGAAGAGATTATAGTTGAAAACTTCCCCAACATGGGATAGGAAATAGTCAATCAAGTCCAGGAAGCACAGAGGGTACCACCCAGGATAAACCCAAGGAGAAACATGCCGAGACACATATTAATCAAACTAACAAAAATTGAACACAAAGAAAAAATATTAAAAACAGCAAGGGAAGAGCAACAAATAACATACAAGAGATTTCCCATTAGGTTAACAGCTAATCTTTCAGTAGAAACTGATAGGCCAGAAGGGAGTGGCAAGATATATTTAAAGTGATGAAAGGGAAAAACTACCACCAAGATTACTCTACCCAGCAAGGATCTCATTCAGATTTGATGGAGAAATCAAAAGCTTTACAGACAAGCAAAAGTTAAGAGAATTCAACACCACCAAACCAGCTTTACAGCAAATGCTAAAGGAACTTCTCTAGGCAGGAAACACAAGAGAAGGAAAACACCTACAAAAACAAACCCCAAACAATTAAGAAAATGGTAATAGGAACATACATATCAATAATTACCTTAAATGTAAGTGGATTAAATGCCCCAACCAAAAGACACAGACTGGCTGAATGGATACATGAACAAGACCCATCTGTATGCTGTCTACAAGAGACCCATTTCAGACCTAGGGACACATACAGACTGAAAGTGAGGGGATGGAAAAAGATATTCCATGCAAATGGAAATCAAAAGAAAGCTGGAGGGCTTCCCTGGTGACGCAGTGGTTGACAGTCTGCCCGCCAGTGCAGGGGACACGGGTTCGTGCCCCGGTCTGGGAGGATCATGCATGCCGCAGAGCGGCTGGGCCTATGAGCCATGGCCACTGAGCCTGTGCATCCGGAGCCTGTGCTCCGCAGTGAGAGAGGCCACAGCAGTTAGAGGCCCGCGTACTGCAAAAAAAAAAAAAAAGCTGGAGTAGCAATTCTCATACCAGACAAAATAGACTTTAAAATAAAGACTGTTACAAGAGACAAGGAAGGACACTGTATAATGATCAAGGGTTCAATCCAAGAAGATATAACAATTGTAAATATCTATGCACCCAACATAGGAGCACCTCAATACATAAGCTAAATGCTAACAGCCTTAAAGGGGAAATCAACAGTAACACAATAATAGTAGGTGACTTTAACACTCCATTTAACACCAATGGAAAGATCATCCAAACAGAAAATAAATAAGGAAACACAAGCTTTAAATGACACGTTAAACAAGATGGACTTAATTGATATTTATAGGACATTCCATCTAAAAACAAAAGAACTTTCTTCTCAAGTGCACACGGAACATTCTCCAGGGTACATCACATCTTGGGTCACAAATCAAGCCTCGGTAAACTTAAGAAAATTGAAATTGTATCAAGCATCTTTTCTGACCACAATGCTATGAGACTTGATATCAATTACAGGAAAAAAACTAAAAATACAAACACATGGATGCTAAACAATATACTACTAAATAACCTAGAGATGGGCTTCCATGTGGCGCAGTGCTTGAGAATCTGCCTGCTAATGCAGGGGACACGGGTTCGAGCCCTGGTCTGGGAGCATCCCACATGCCATGGAGCAGCTAGGCCCGTGAGCCATAACTACTGAGCCTGCGCATCTGGAGCCTGTGCTCCGCAACAAGAGAGGCCACGATAGTGAGAGGCCCATGCACCACGGTGAAGAGCAGCCCCCGCTTGCCACAACTAAACAAAGCCCTCGCACAGAAATGAAGACCCAACACAGCAAACATAAATAAATAAATTAATAAACTCCTACCCCCAACATCTTAAAAAAAAAAAAAACTAGAGATGACTGAAGATATCAAAGAGGAAATCAAAAACTACCTAGAAACAAATGACAATGAAAACCCAACGACCCAAAACCTGTGGGATGCAGCAAAAGCAGTTCTAAGAGGGAAGTTTATAGCAATAGAATCCTACGTCAAGATACAAGAAAATCTCAAATAAACAACCTAATCTTACGACTAAAGCAATTAGAGAAAGAAGAATGAAAAAAAGCCCAAAGTTAGCCGAGGGAAAGAAATCATAAAGATCGGATCAGAAATAAATGAAAAAGAAATGAAGTAAACAAAGCAAAGCTCAATAAAACTAAAAGCTGGTTCTTTGAGAAGATAAACAAAATTGATAAACCATTAGCCAGACTCATCAGGAAGAAAAGGGAGAAGACTCAAATCAACACAATTAGAAATGAAAAAGGAGAAGTAATAACTGACACTGCAGAAATACAAAGGATTATGAGAGATTACTACAAGCAACTATACGCCAATAATATGGACAACCTGGAAGAAATGGACAAATTCTTAGAAAAGTACAACCCTCCAAGACTGAACCAGGAAGAAATAGAAAACATGAACAGACCAATCACAAGCACTGAAATTGAAACAGTGATCAAAAATCTTCCAACAAACAAAAGCCCAGGGCCAGATGGCTTCACAGGTGAATTCTATCATTTAGAGAAGAGCTAACACCTATCCTTCTCAAAGTCTTCCAAAATATAGCAGACGGAGGAACACTCCTAAACTCTTTCTGTGAGGCCACCATCACCCTGATACCAAAATCAAAGATGTCACAAAAGGGCTTCCCTGGTGGTGCAGTGGTTGAGAGTCCGCCTGCCAATGCAGGGAACACGGGTTCGTGCCCCGGTCTGGGAAGATCCCACATGCCGTGGAGCGGCTGGGCCCGTGAGCCATGGCCACTGAGCCTGCGTGTCTGGAGCCTGTGCTCCACAACAGGAGAGGCCACAACAGTGAGAGGTCTGCGTACCGCAAAAAAAAAAAAAAAAAAACCATGTCACAAAAGAAGAAAATTACAGGCCAGTATCACTGATGAACATAAATACATATTCAAAATACTAGCAAACAGAATCCAACAGCACATTAAAAGAATCATACAACATGATCAAGTGGGGTTTATTCCAGGAATGCAAGGATTCTTTAGTATACGCAAATCAATCAATGTGATACAGCATATTAACAAAATAAAGAATAAAAACCATATGATCATCTCAGTAGATGCAGAAAAAGCTTTTGACAAAATTCAACACCCTTGTATAATAAAAACTCTTCAGAAAGTGGGCCTAATGGGAACCTACCTCAACATAATAAAAGCCCTATATGACAAACCCACAGGCAACATCATTCTCAATGGTGAAAAACTGAAAGCATTTCCTCTAAGATAAGGAGCAAGACAAGGGTGCCCACTCTCACCACTATTATTCAACATAGTTTTGGACGTTTTAGCAATGGCAATCAGAGAAGAAAAAAATAAAAAGAATTCAAATTGGAAAAGAAGAAGTAAAACTGTCAATGTTTGCAGATGATATGATACTATACATAGAAAATCCTAAAGATGCCACCAGAAAACTACTAGAGCTAATCAATGAATTTGGTAAAGTAGCAGGATACAAAATTAATGCACAGAAATCTCTTGCATTCCTACACACTAACAAGGAAAAATCAGAAAGAGAAATCAAGGAAAGACTCCCATTTACCATTGCAACAAAAAGAATAAAATACCTAGGAATAAACCTACCTAAGGAGGCAAAAGGCCTGTATGCAGAAAACTGTAAGACACTGATGAAAGAAATCAAAGATGATACAAACAGATGGAAAGATATACCATGTTCTTGGATTGGAAGAATCAACATTGTGAAAATGACTATAATACCCAAAGCAATCTACACATTCAAGGCAATCCCTATCAAATTACCAGAGGCACTTTTCACAGAAGTAGAACAAAAAATTTTACAGTTTGTATTGAAACACAAAAGACCCCGAATAGCCAAAACAATCTTGAGAAAGAAAAATGGAGCTGGAGGAATCAGACTCCCTTACTTCAGACTATACTACAAAGCTGCAGTAATCAAGACAGTATGGTACTGGCACAAAATCAGAAATATAGATCAGTGGAACAGGATAGAAAGCCCAGAGATAAACCCTCGCACATATGTTCACCTTATCTTTGACAAAGGAAGCCATAATATACAATGGAGCAAAGACAGCCTTTTCAATAAATGGTGCTGGGAAAACTGTACAGCTGCATGTAAAAGAATGAAAGTAGAACACTCGCTAACAGCATACACAAAAATAAACTCAAAATGGATTAAAGACCTAAATTTAAGGCCAGACACTATAAAACTCTTAGAGGAAAACATAGGCAGAACACTCTTTGACATAAATCACAGCAATATCTTTTTTGACCCACCTCCTAGAGAAATGGAAATAAAAATAAACAAATGGGACCTAATGAAACTTAAAAGCTTTTTCACAGCAATGGAAACCGTAAAGAAGATGAAAAGACAGCCTTCACAATGGGAGAAAATATTTGCAAATGAAGCAACTGACAAAGGGTTAATCTCCAAAATATACAAGCAGCTCATGCAGCTCAATATCATTAAAACAAACAACCCAGTCCAAAAATGGGTCAAAAACCTAAATAGACATTTCTCCAAAGAAGACTTACTGAATGCCAACAAACACATGGAAAGATGCTCAGCATCACTAATCATTAGAGAAATGCAAATCAAAACTAAAATGAGGTATCACCTGACACCAGTCAGAATGGCCATCATCAAAAAATCTACAAACAGTAAATGCTGGAAAGGGTGTGGAGAAAAGGGAACCCTCTTGCACTGTTGCTGAGAAGGTAAATTGATACAGCCACTGTGGAGAACAGTATGGAGGTTCCTTAAAAAAGTAAAAATAGAATTATCATATGACCCAGCAATCCCACTACTGGTCATATACCCTGAGAAAACCATAATTCAAAAAGAGACATGTACCACAATGTTCATTGGAGCACTATTTACAATTGCCAGGACATGGAAGCATCCTAAGTGTCCATCAGAAGATGAATGGATAAAGAAGACGTGGCACATATATACAATGGAATATTACTCAGCCATAAAAAGAAACGAAATTGAGTTATTTGTAGTGAGGTGGATGGACCTAGAGTCTGTCATACAGAGTGAAGTAAGTCAGAAAGAGAAAAACAAATACCATATGCTAACACACATATATGGAATCTAAAAAATCGGTACTGATGAACCTAGTGGCAGGGCAGGAATAAAGACACAGATGTAGATAACAAACTTGAGGACACAGAGAGGAAGGGGAAGCTGGGACGAAGTGAGAGAGTACCATTGACATATATACAGTACCAAATCTAAAATGGATGGCTAGTGGGATGCTGCTGCATAGCACAGGGAGGTCAACTCAATGCTTTGTGACAACCTACAGGGGTGGGATAGGGAGGATGGGAGGGAGGCTCCGGAGGGAGGGGATATGGGGAGCTTTGTATACATATAGCTGATTCACTTTGTTGTACAACAGAAATTAACACAACATTGTTAAGCAATTATACTTCAATAAACTTATAAAAACAAATCCAAATAAAAAAAACACCTGCACAGAAACATCCAGAAAAGTCACGGCTATTGATAAAATAACTACCACAGATTGGATGGGAGGTATGCCAAACAATCTCATATGTCTATTATATATTATGCATACAATATGTAATTTAATATCATCTATAATGTATAACATAAAATGCACTGATCTTATTTTTATCTCTATCTACATCTATCTAATCTCTTTATTTGTATATATCTAACATAATCAACAAATCTCATAAAATAACCAATGTCATATATATGTATATACAGTAATGTTTATATGTACACACACAGTAGCAAATATCACATATATTCATATAACATTTAATGTATATAATTGTGAGTATGAGAAATCATGTATAGTGAGTTTTTAATTAATTTTTCATTCCTTTTCACTAATGATTGGTAAAATCTCTAACCAAGTATTCTGGTCAGTTTAGGTCTTCTTTTTATTTATCTTTTAAAAATACATCCCTGCTTTATATTAAAATGATTCTTCTTCTTTAGTTTAAGATTTAAATATAGGCATTATGCCATGGTGGTCTCTGAACTTCAACTGACAATTTTCAGGTTGTAGCCTTTACCAGAGCTTTCCTGAAAGCTGGCTTGTGTTGGCTTGCGTTGGCTTGCGTTGTCTTGCAAGAGGAGCCTGTGTGCATCTCTTCCTAACTCTGCTCAGCGGTATTATGTTTGTTGGTAGCTTGAAATCAGTGTTGGTGGGAGTATTTACAAGACAGAAGTTGGCAAATGGTACAAAGCAGAGTGGTTTTTTCTCCTCTAGGGAACCGGTTGTTAAACATTTACTAGCCATCACTGGCTTTAACATTTCTAAGTGATATAATCTTGGGCAAGTAACCATTCTATGACCCAGTTTTTTAATGTGGAAAATGAAGAAAATTGTAATCTTTCTTTGCTGTTTTTTTAAAAATTGGGAGAATGTATAATAAATATACTATGGTGCCTTGTATTAAAAGTGCCTAATAAATGCTTTCTTTTATTAATTGCACAGAATTTTAATTCTGTATTTAGTTAATACTTGGAATACAGACTTCATTACTATTTATGTGTATTTTGTTTCTGTTGTGTCTAATTTCCTGCTTCTTAGATCTGTGCAATGCTGGGAGCTTAAAGATATTCATATCTCCCAGTAGATATTTTCCTACCTAACCACAATACAGTGATCAAAATCAGAAAATTAGCATTTATTTATTACTGAAATCCTGTCTCCTATTCAAGTTTTACCTGTTGCTCCAATAATATCCTTTATAATAATAACAACAATAAAACACTTGTATTTAATTGTCTTGTTATTTAGTCTCTTTAGATCTGGAACTCTTTTTCATACGTTCCTTAATTTTCCTGATTTTGAAGATTACAGGACATTTGTTTTGTAGAATATGCTACAATTTGGATTTATGATGTGTTCTCATGAATTAGATTTAGAGTATCTGTCTTTGGCAGGAATATCATTGAAGTAATGCTATGTTCTTTTCATCCCATTGTGTGGAACTCATTTTCTATTTGTCCCATCGCATGTGATGTTCATTTTGATTACTAGATTAGGATGGAATCTGAAAGAATTTCCACTGTAAATTTACCATTTTGCTGTTTGTCATTACTAGATAGTTTGTGAAGAAGTACTTTGAGGCTATGTAAAATTCTGGTTCTCACCAAATTTCAGTATATTCTTTTATGCTTTTATATTACTATGGATTTTATGGGATACTGTTTCATCCAATGGTTTATAATCTGTGACGATGATTTTTATTGATGCTCACATTGTTCCTATTTGTTCAAATAGGAGCTTCTTCAATCTGGGTTCTGTATACTTTGACTTGTCTTCATCATTATTTGAACACTTCCTGGTACAGAAAAATGATAGTTCAGAGTCATCTTATATTTGCTTGCTCCCATCCTGGAATCAGCTATTTTTCCAGGGATCCATGGTTCTTATAGTGTAGAATAGCTTTTAGAAATCCAAATCTGTTAATTAGGTGTACTTCTTTTTTGAGGGTACTGCTGTTTGTCTGTTTCAATAGACAGAACAGAGACTATTACATTTATACTTACAGATATTTATTTATCTAACTATAAATTATTTATCCACATATATCTTTATATATCTCTATCTCTGTATATTTTAAACCACATGTTAACTCCAATATCTGCAATTTAAATCCGATACCACAATGTTTATTCTAGTTTTCCTTTCTTCTCTGACAGTGAGAAAATTGGTTCCCATTATCCTCAATATAGTTACTTGATGCATTCCTCATTTTGGTTACTTATTCAAGGATTTATCCAAATTGCCATTGCTAATACTTTGTCTACTTCACCTTGCATCTAGATGCCCTCCTTACCTTGCTTGGGCTTTGAGATCTGCACAATATCCCTACAGCACCATTCCACTTGAACATACACTCTCTTCCACCTGAAAAGGCTCTGAACACCAGGCCATTTTCACCACTGTCCTTTGAGTGGATACCCTCCTCACCTTACTTAAGCTTCACCCTAGGATGCCCTCCTTTCTCTTCTTGGTTCTGGGCCATTCTCTTGCACATAGCCATCCCTCTTTTGTTCCAGCATACCACGTCAGGCTGCTAACACTTCTCTTTCAGCATGTGGATGCCTACCTTGCTTGGTTCCACCAAATAGCTTTTAGACTGAATTGTTCAGGAAGGGGAGGGAAGGGAGACGAGAGAATGAAAGGGAAGAGGGAATAAGAAGAGGAAGAGATATAGTAAATTCTTAAGAAAGTTTGTATCAGAATTATAATGTGAAAATGGTGATAATCCTTGATTTCTGATTATTTGGAGGTTTTTTTAAAAAAATATGTTGTTTTTCATGGAGTTAATTGAGGGAACTGGCATCATGGGTAAAGCAAGCCTGGCAATAGAAATTAAGGCCTGCTATCCAGATGTTTACTGATATAAGTAGCACTCTAACCCCATGCTATAAGATGTCAAAAATTAAGTATTTATTGGATAGAGTCTTCAGAAAACAGTTTTTTGGTCACAGTATATAGTTCTTCAATCAGTCAATATTCTGGGAACAATGCTAGATTTAACACTTTAATCTGTGCACACAGATGGAGTTGGGTAAGGTTCTGATCCTCTTGGAGCTGGGTTTATGGAGGCCCTGGCTAACCTGGTGGAATCTATGGTGCTCTTTTACCTACAGCCTGCAGTAAAAACTAGGTCAATTTTCAGCCCAGCTCAAATTGTCCTGATAGCCTGCGGAGGGACAACACTGGTATTAAGTGACTTAGAGTCCCTGACCACAGCTAATCCAGCAGGAGATTACCCTTTGGCTTGCAAGCAGTCAATTAGACTCTCCCTCCCAGGAATTTGGATCTGAGGCACGGTTACTCTGCTCATTCTTTTTAGGGCACTTAAATGAGCCAGGGCTGGCACAGTCTGGTGGCTATAAGGAAGCAGATCAGAAAAAGCCGGTCTGCAGAGAAAAAGAGAATAAAGCAGAGACATGTAGAGAAAAGCAGGAAAAAAAAAAAGGGCATACAGACCCAGAGAGTTGCTACTTCGGTTCCAGCTAATTTCCAATTCTTAGTTCTGTCCCTCTTTCTGGGATTCATTGAGATTTTCCTGCAATATTCCAACCACACCCTACCTCCTCTCATTTTACTTATCTGGTATAGCTGTGTTTCTTTTCCATGCAACCAGGTGATTCCTGACTAAGGAAACCTTAGGCATGGGCAAGACCTGAGCCGTGCTTGAAGGGAGACCACATTAATAGTGCTCAGACCATTACTGTGGCAGTTCCATTTTGTCCTTTGCATGCGTGGAGAATTATTCCAAGAGAAGTGGGAGAAGGCTAGAGGGCTGTTGGTGTGGGAAGGAATGATCACTCTTCCTCTTTCCTCTACTATGCTTAAAGCTCTAATATTTTATTTCTTCCTCTAAAGATAAATGTTTTTATAATAAAGTCCATCTTTTAATTTTTAAATGTTATTATTTTCACTGTTTTAAAAATATTCTTTAATCTCTTTTATTTACCTTATTTTAATTCAAAAGCTTTAATGAAAAAGTTCTATAGGGCTTCCCTGGTGGCGCAGTGGTTGAGAGTCCGCCTGCTGATGCAGGGGACGCAGGTTCGTGCCCCAGTCCGGGAAGATCCCACATGCCATGGAGCGGCTAGGCCCGTGAGCCATGGCCGCTGAGCCTGCGCGTCCGGAGCCTGTGCTCTGCAATGGGAGAGGCCACAACAGTGAGAGGCCCGCATACTGCAAAAAAAAAAAAAAGTTCTGTAAAAATTCTTGTGCAATAATGGTTTAATAAAATTAACAGTTTCTACAATTCTTTTAGGCTGTACTTAACTGTGCATATAACTTATGCATATTAACAGAAAAAATATAGGAGGATAAAACCAAGAGTAAATAGTGTACTTTCATCTCCTTGTATTTTCTATGCCTAACCTTCAGGATTTCCACATCTTAAGTCTGATCTGTCATTATTTATTGAGCATTTTCTCAATTCCACAAGCATGTTTTATCAGAAACAAATGAAAATTATTCTTTGTCAAATTTAATGTTTTACTGGTTTCATGGATATTTAGTAATTAATTGTATGCATTTCCATAATATTGGGAGTGTGATCTTTGTTTGGATACATACATTATTCCAGCTATTTAGCTAACAATGGTAAAGTACTAGACTGTGAGTGAAATAAGACAAGAGTAATATGACCAGCAGCACAAAAATCCATTATGCCATGGTGCATAATATCTTGCATTTTCACTTTAATAAATCATCATTTTGGCAACATGGTGAATTTGTTGTTCAGGAAAAGACTAAACCAGGCTTTAAGAGTCATTTCCCATTATCATTTAATGGGAAGAGGAAAATGATTATTTTGTAAAAGTGTTCATATGAGTTGGACATATTAGTTGAGGGAGAAAATTCCTCCATAGGATATGTAGAATAGTTTTCAAACTTATAACCTGAAAAATAAACAAGCAAAAAATTTTAATATGATTATGTTTCAGGAAAATATTAGGGATTTGTTCTTCATTGTCAGCAAGTGTTTACTGAGTGTGTACTGGTTAAAGAGCAGTGAGGTATCCTCCAGTCATAAAGCTGATTGGAATAATTTCATTGGTTGCTAACTTTGTCTAGTCACTGGAGGATACACAAAAATGAGTAAGACAGTTGTCTTAGAAAGCTCATGCTATAGTAGTGTAAGAAAAGGTATACATTTACAGCTGGAATAAGTAGTTAGAATAGAATAAGTAGTTGGGAATAGATCTTTCCACTCCAACCCATACTCATCTCTGAAATGATTCATTACAGTTGTTTGCAATTTCTTCCTAATGGGAGCTCAAAAATGTGTGTAAGAAATATCAAAGGGCTTCCCTGGTGGCGCAGTGGTTGAGAGTCCGCCTGCCGATGCAGGGGACACGGATTCGTGCCCCGGTCTGGGAAGATCCCACATGCCGCGGAGCGGCTAGGCCTGTGAGCCATGGCCGCTGAGTCTGCGCGTCCGGAGCCTGTGCTCTGCAACGGGAGAGGCCACAACAGTGAGAGGCCCATGTACCGCAAAAAAAAAATCAAAATTATTGGAACTTACATATTACTAATTGCTAACTTCAAGATGCATGTGTCATAAGGGTGTGGAGGATTTTTGAAAACATTGATACTATGTATTAGGAAAAAAACCAGAAAAAGTTTCTGCACGGTTGAGTTGATTCTTTCAATTTAAACTGTGACGTTAGGTTTGGGTCCACAGCTCCAAGATAAAGTGTTCTTTATTAGCCTAGGCCAAAGTAAACTACTTAGGCTGAAAGCCTAAGAGGCTTTCACTCTCTGCCTCAGTCCAAATCTAGACTTTACCGTTGGACAGTCTCCAAGGAAGACAGGAAACAGCAGAGAAGATGGTACCCATGTGAAGAAGGAAGATTGATTCTGCTGCTATTTGCTGGCTTTTTATTCACTAGGAAACATAGATCTGTTTTTAGGATCTGATTATTTATTCTTTTTTTTTTTAAACATCTTTATTGGGGTATAATTGCTTTTATTTCTTCTTCTTAAGGAGGAATTAAAATGTGGATTCAGAGAAGGGTGTGTTTCCCTTCCTTAAAGGCCTAAAAAGACAAATCATTATGTAAAAATGTAACTGTGGTTATATCTGAGTTATCAGATTATAGATAATAATTTTTCTTCTAAAGGGCCAGATAATAAATATTATAGGCTTTGATGGCCATCCTGTCTCTATTACAACTAAGTAACCCTCTGGTTGTAGCAAGAAAACAGACATGGACAATAGGTAAACAAATGGGCATGATTGTTCTCCAGTAAAACTTATCAAAGTGGGCAGTGGGTTAAATTTGTCCCACAGGCTATAATTTTCCAATCCCTATTTTAAATAGTTGTCCATATTTTTCCAAGTTTCTAAAATAAGCATGTATATTTCTGTAAACATGCACACACACACACAACACATTATAGAATAAAACAGTTCTAAATTGAGTTGCTCTGATTTAGATATTTTCGTATCTTCAGTACTGTAGAGTGTTTCTTCCTACTCATTCCACAGGAGACTATCAGTGATTTGAATCATCCTTAGCAGAAATCTTGGTAAATTGTTTGCCTTGGTAATTTGTTGTGGCTCTTTGGATAGAGAGGAGAAACCTCTCTCTTCATGATTACTTCTGATAGGTTTTATTTTGTTCTCTGCATTACTCAAAGGAATATGTGAGCAGCAGTTGAAAGAATATCCCAATTATATTGTGCTTAGAACATCTGCAGAGTTGGTCCTGGAGGTTTGGGCAAGGGAAACCACAGCTGTGAAGCTTTGCTTCTGCTCCTAGCACAGATGCCAAAGCAGATGGAAGGGCAGGGATCATCTGCAGAAAGGCTCCAGATCTTCAGCGTGAGTGGAGAGTGAAAGGCTTAGCAGACATGGCTGAAATGGCTAGATTGATAGGTTCTACACTCCCAGGAGCAGCAGAGGCGACAAACGCTCCTTACTTCTGTGCCTCAGACAGAAACATGATGGATGGTGTATGTGCAGTAGTCTTCAGTCCCTTTGCAGCTGTGATTCCCTGTTCCGACTGACACTCATTTGGTGCCCTGCCTGGAAATTGTTTCGATGCTGTTTGTGTTTCAAATGCTTAGGAAAACATTTCTATTAAGGTCGCATGCCAAATATAAGGCTATACTGAATAGCAAGAAGGAAGAAGTAAATTTAGTGCTGCTAATCTGCAAAGGAAAATATTAAATATGGTCTCTCTGGAGAATAATGACACTTGGCATGTTGCTGTGCTAAATTTACTGCAGGACTGTAAGTGTTAAAACATCAGCTGTGTAACCGGGCTATGGGGTGGTAAAAGGTTTGACAGGATGATTATGCTTGAGGGGCCACTGTTATGTATGTCCTTTGGACAGTAGTTTGGAAGAGCTTCTGAGACACTAATTAATTCTGCCCCACAGTGAGGGGTGGTAACCAGCAGCCCAGTGGGAGGCTGAGCTAGAGTGCTCTGTCTCAGGTCAGAGGACCAGGAAAACACTTCAGGGTATGTCTAACTTGATCCTCCAGAGAAAAGCTCTTTAATCTTACTTAAGGTTACCAAGTCTTTGGCCTCATGCAAAACATTTCATCGTGTGCAATTTTCAGCAGTTCTTATCTTTGAATAAAGTAATAGGATGAATCAAACAGCTCAAAAAGACCAGTAGAAACTCATTCTTTTAAAATGCTGATTATAGTTTAGGAATATTACCTCTCAAACTCCTCTAATCACCAAATCTCTTTCTTGTACACAATTCAGATTCCTCAGTTGTATCTCACACAGCTCCAATCATAGGACTCACTGGATTTTTTTTTCCCCTGAAATTCCTAAACAGGGATAGCCCTGATTCCTGAAAGGGGTAGTACAAAGGGAAAAACAAAATTTCGTGAGGAATAGTGCCATCCACAAGCCAAAATGACCATGTAGCACTTAAGAATAGGACGCAGTATAGCTTTTCATTGGGTGAGGTTTTTCTGGTTGAAATTTCTACGTTTTTTTTGATTGTTTCAGGTATAATTAGTTACGAAGTATATAGTTTTCTTATAACACTTATTGAAGATAGGTAATATTCATAAGGTATTTATTTTGTCCAAGCATTGTACTAAGTACTTTGTATATACTATCTGATTTATTGTTTCCTTGACTTTTAGAAATAAGTTCGAGGTTAAGGTGATGAAACTTACGTAAGAAATATGTATGTAACTGAGATAGAATATTGTAGTATGCGGTGACGTGTTCTGGCAAAAATTTAGATATGGTTATGGTTGGGATATAATTATAGTAATACTTTTACTTGATGTTGTGATTGGATTTTATGAATTGTTAGTGCTCCAGTCTTTCTCTCTCACCGGTTTATTATGTCTTTTTTATGTCTTTGAGGCAGTGAGGTACTAGGTGGGGATGAGGGGAGGAAAGAGAAAAGGGAAGGAGAGAGTAAAGAAGAGGCCAGGGAGGGAAGAAGTACTGAGTATCAAATTAGTGATACAGAAAGAATTTCAGAGGAATGAGTGATGCATATCTGATAGAACATAATAATATATAGGTAATGATTAATAGAACAATAGGACAAATCATTTTATATCTTTGTAGTGTAATACATTTTAAAGTATAAATTAAGATATAATAAATTAATCTTTACAAATGAATTTTTATTATGTGCTCTTTGATTAATAATATCTTATGTTCATTCATTTGAAAAAATCTGAAACTCTTTACGTTATTTGGAATTTAACTAATCTGACTAAAATTATGAATTTATCTCTCTTTTCCATAACATAGATAGCTGTGTTAGAGTGGAGATAGTTTGATGCATGAAATTTTGGTGTGATAACTGGCATTCTACTAATTTGGTCTCTCCATGAATTTGGCCTAACCATTTAAACATATTGTGACATAATTATTTTATCTGTAAATTAGGGGGGGGGAGTTAATAATAGCTTCCTTTAACCTCTTTCATAGTGACATGGTCAGGATAAAAAAAAAGAAGCTTCAAGAAAATAATTTAGTTTTCACAAGAGTAGAGGAATTTATGAAGTATAGTTTATTGTATCAATATGATAACCAAAAATTTTGAGCACTGGAAAAATGCTTATGATATAACATTAAACAAAATCAGACTACAACTGTAATAAACAGTTGCCTCCTAAGCATTCAGCTGCTGTTCTGTTTTCCAGAGCACTCAGCCTCATTTGGGAATCTATTTCAGTTAATGATGGAGCATATGATCTAGATTAAGCCAATCATTGGGTTCCATTTCAATAATTTTTATGGAAATTCTGTTACACAAATAACTTTTCTCCTTCTAGTATGGTGTGATATATAGAAGTAAAACTTACAAATGCTGCAGTCTTGTTGTCACTGTAAAGGAAGTCAACTAGGCAGTGATGCTGACACATAGAAGAAGAATGGAACCAAGAGGATCACACAGCCAGAAGTCTGAACAACCATGATTTAAACTCATCCTTCTTCTAGGCCTTTGCAATTACATGAAATGAGCTTGCTTTGAAATAAGATCTATCTGAAAGTGATAAGAAAAGAAAAGAAAATGTAGCATTTCTAAGAGCAGTTTTTTCAATCTGCATTCTGAAATCCACATTGACTGAGAGGTTGTTGAAAAGCCAAATTCTCTAACTGAAGTTAACATCAGCACTAGCAGCTGTAGGGAGATTGAAGATAAAGTATCATGTAAGATTAGGGCTTGTATAAAATTCCCTTTGAAATAATTTCTTTTAAATCTTCTTTGCTTGAAAAAGGTAACAATCAGTCTTATTGTGGAGATTAAGTTGGAATTCAATTTGGAAATGAGAAGAAAACAAGCCATCTATCCCACGATTTTAAATTGCCTTTAGGTGGACTTCTGCTCTGACCATCCTGAATTAATGGGCACTAGTCTAGCCTTCCTGACATAAACATCTATATAAAACTGGAAAAATTATAAGACGCTTGAGTTTCACGCATTTTACAATAGGCATTGGAGGACTATGATTCCTAAGAGAAGGGTGATAGACATGATCACACGGGAATTTACCCTGGAGGTACATTTTGGACCACAGTGCAGGGGAGTACATTTTGGTGGTCTCACTGAACAGAGAAGTTAGAAATATGAATTTGTAGGTGCTGAAGGAGCTCACTTTGGTGTGGGTAGAGTCCCAGAAAAGTCAGGTACACAGAGAAAGAGGTCCAAAAATTGTCATGGCAATAGCATTAATCTTTTGGATGAACATTAAGGTCACATATACAAACAAAATTTTTGTAAAGCATGGTGGAGAAGAACTAGTGGAATTATTAGATAAACAGAAATTCCAGTGCTACCACAGTACTGGAAAATGTAGGAGGTCTGACCAGCCAGCAAGGAGAGACCTTGGCATTTGGTTCAGACCTCTGAAAAGATATGTATTATGAATAGAGTTACTCAAGCCCTAGAGTGTGGGTCACACTAAAACCTCAGAAAGTTAAAAACAAATTGATCTGATGGTAAATTAACTGCCCTCAAAAACAAAACTCAAAACTTAAGAAAACAGCAAAACTCCACACTCATCAATGTATCATTCACAGTGTCTGGAATGCAGTAAAAATTGTTATACCTGTGTAAACTGTTACTCAAGAAATATTATCCAAGCCAAGAAAAATAAATAAATAAAATAGGATAACAGAAATGTTAATGTTAGCAGAAATGGACTTTAAAGCACTTATTTAAAATATTTTAATGATACAAGGGAAAATAGACATAATAAATGAACAGATGGGTAATTGCAGAGAGCAATAAAAACTGTAAAAAAGAATTAAAATTCTAGAACTGAAAAAAAGCTTGTAAAAATGAACTAAGCCTCAGTGATTTGTAAAAAAGAAAAATCAATTCGTCCAACATGTGTGCATTTGAAATCCGAGAAATAGAGGAGAAATTGGGGAAGGAAAATTTTGAAGAAATAATGGCTGAGGAATATTTCAAATTTTATGATAAATATTAACCCTTTAAGCTAAGAAGCTCAAGGAATACTGAACAGAATAAACATAAAGTTACCCACATCTAGGCACCTTGTAGTCAAATTGTTGAAAACAAGATATTAAAAGAAAATCTTAAAAAAAAAGACATGTAATTAACTACAATCAAGAGAAAAACACCAATCAATAGAACACTGATAAGTAATTACATTGGTTTATTATGAAAGCAATGCAAGGTACGAGACAATGGGAAGGCCATCTTTAAAGTGCCAAGATAAAAAGTAAATTTGTCAAACTAAATGTCTTCAAAAAAGGAATGCAAAGTGTGAGAAATGGTAACTATGCAGGTAAATATGTTTATTATATTTATTGTTTTTTAATTTTTAAAAGATAATGTTCTGTCTGAAATAAAAACAAAGACTATGGAATTTATAGCATGTGAAAAAATAAACAACAATATTACCAAAAGTGGGAATGTAAGAGAAAAATACGATTTTAAAAAATATTTCTTCTGCCTGAGTTTCTTGGGTATCTTTTAAATTTTCTTACAATTTGGCAAATTTTATACATTATCCCTTCAAATGCTTTCTTCTGTCCTTCCCCTTTACTATCCTTTTGTTCCTCCAATTATACATCTATTATACAACTTGATACTTACCCACATGTTGTTAATATTCTGTTCATTTTTTCCAGTATTTTAATTTTTCCTCTGTGTTTTAAATTTTGGATCATTTCTTTTAATATACTTTCATATTCACTGATATCCTTTCTTTCAAGTCTCTGATTTGTAAACCATGCCCCATGTATTTTCTCTTTAGTTATTATTTTTCATCATTATATTTTTCATCTTTAAAAAGTCTATTTGGGGCTCTTAAATCTTCAGTTTTTCTTTTCATCATGTTCATATTTTCATCTGTCATCTTGAATATGTTAAATTTATTTTTAATAGATGTTTTAATAACTTTCTGTTAATTTTACCTTATGTGAAATTCCTGGGACTGTTTAAATTGTTTGACTTTCCCTATGATTTTGAATCATATTTTCCCACTCCTTTACATGCCTAGTGATTTTTATCACATACTAGATAATATGAACTATACATTATTGGATGTTGAGATATTCCTTTAAATGCTGTTGAATTTGTTTTAGATTGTAGTTAATTACATGGAATCACTTTGATCCTTTTGAGTCTTGGTTTTAAGACTGTTGGGGCAAGTCCATAGGAGGCTTTGTTCTAAGGTTAATTTGGGCTCACTTTTAATGCCATTACATTTTGAGGACTCTACCCAATGTCCCCTGTATTAGGAAGTCTTTCCACTTTGGCTGATGTAAACAGAGCCGTGTGAGCCCCAAGGATTATTCTGCTTATTTCTCTTTGTTTGTTCTTTTCCTGGTCCAATGTAGTTTCCTAACACTTTAGCATAGATTAGTGCTCAGCCCAATCTAATTAGTGCTCAGTTCTAATCTAATCAGAACTCAAGAATTCTTTTCTGCCCCAATCTGGAGCTCCTTTTTACTTCTACATCTCTTTTAGGATAATAAGGCAAGAAAAAGTAACAAGAGGCATAAAGTTTGGGAATGAAGACGTAAAACTCTCTTTATTAAAAATGACATGATTATCAATTTAGAAAATCCTAAGAGTTCTAGAAAAAAGGTACTAAGACCAATAAATAAGTTCGGCACATTTGTAGAATACAAGTTCTACAAATAAAAACTGTATTTCTATATACTAGCTACAAACAGTTAGAAATTAAAATTAAATTAATAATACAATTTATAGTAGCACAAAGAATATGAAGCATTCAGAGGTGAATTTGACAAAATATGTACAAATCTGATTGCTATAAAGTAGGTCTGAGAGAAATTTAAAATGCCTAAGAAATAGAAAAGTACATTATGTTCATAATTCTGAAAATTCAATATTGTTATTATGGCAGTACTTTCCAAATTGATCTATACATTGATTGCAATACTAATTAATATCCCAGCAGATTTTTTTGGTGGAAATTAAAAAAAATTCTAAAATGTATATGGAGATGCAAAGGAAGTTTAATGATCAAAATAATTTTGAAAAAGAACGAATATGAAGCACTTACACTACCTGATTTCAAGAGTTTATTTAAAGCTTCATTAATTACGACAGTGTTTTAGTTTCACCATTTAATTGATGGAATAAACTAGTACAGTTTACCAGATTTTCCTAAATTGTTATAAATAGAGGTGACTTTTGCTTAATGTTTTGTCAATACATGTACCACTTTAAAACTCAAAATTTGATGATGTAATAAATAAAATTTGGCATCTAAGTACCACTTTATGCTGCTGCTAAATGCAGTCAGGCAACTTTACGTCAAGACAAGTTATGTATCATATCATAGAAAATCATTATATTGTAATTTATTTTAGATTTGAAATTTGAAAAACACGATTTTTACTTCTATCATTATTCGTTGTATGTCAGTGTGCTTTTGTTGAGATAAATAATTTATTTTTCTTGTTTTGAGTTGAAAATACCTATCCTGTTATAACAAGAGGTAAAGGAGGTGGTATTTATTTTTGTGAAGTCCTTTCTTGGCAAAATCAAAACTTGGCAACTCTGTGTAAGTGCACAGTTTCTTTTACTTAGAAATTTCACACACAAAAATTCTTCTGAAATTTGAAATCTTTGAAACCAATCATCTAGGAAACCATATTCCTCATAATATGGCTAGTTGGTGCATCATCTCTTACTGAACCAGTCTTAGTCTAATGCCACAGGACTTATAACTGGCATCCTGTAATTTGTGTATACCTTCGGATGAATGTCTTTGGAGATTAACTCTTGATATTTTAAGCGTCCTTATGGGACCTCATGGAGAGACTATGAAGGAACTTGGAAGATATGAGAGACTCCAGTTCTTATAACTTTGGGAATCATAAAATTTGTGCTACCCAGAATTATTACAAATTTAAACTACTGATTGATTTATTTTTGTTTTAAATGTGCAACATAACAATTTACTCCTAACTAATTATGTTTGTACAATTTAAAATGAACGTGAACTTGGATGACTATAACATTCATCATCCAAAACTCTTATGGGTTCATGGCATGCTATTTGAAATTATGCTAGACAGTGGCATAAACTGATATGGTTTTGGACAAACCAAGCCCTATGGTCACAATAATTATAAATATATAGTTATAAATATCTTATAAAATGTGTATAAATACATATATTCCAAGAATATGTATGTATATAGATAGACTTACATATTCTAAGATGACATGTATATATATATACATTCTATATATACCTATATACGTACATAAATACTATACAGACTATATATATAGGTATGTACATAATATACAGTGTATTCTTATGATATGTGTGTGTGGGTGTGTGTGTGGTGTGTGTGTGTAGTCATCTTAGAAATGTGGGCTTCTTTTTCTCTTATGGTGAAATGTTGTGAGTTGTGATATCTATTGTGAACAACTGAGTAAGAACCATTTTTCTTATACTCCTTCCCTTCATCACACAGCCTTTCAATGCTGAAGTCTTAATGCCCTTCTTAATATTACAGCAGACTTCATGGACTAGGCTTGGGTGGCCAGGGATTTGGTTTAATTGAATCTTTTTTCAAAGAGTTTTTACTTCTCTGATATCACCATTTGATCTGAAGTTCAAGGGCTGTAAATAATTTGATTTCTATCCCCCATGTTTAAAAATAGTAGAAAAAAAATTGAACTGGCTTATGCCAAAAAAAGAGAAAAAGATCCTGGGAATCTTGTAGAATCCAAGCACAACTATCTATCAGGATTCTGGGAGGCTCTGCTCTGTTCCTATCCTCTGCCTCTGAATCTCACTGAATGTCAGCTTTATTCTCCCTAAATTTGATTTCTCTGATTTTTTTTGTTTATACAGACACTCTGCATTTGTCAAGTTTCTCCCCCAGGTATGAGTCCAGCCAAGACTGCCATTTTTTTCTCAGTTGCAATTCCAAAATTTATAAGAGAAAGAATAGGTTTAGCTAAATTTAGGTCCAGTTTGCTCCATTGGCTCAATAAATGATAAGCACAATCACATATGAAGACACATCTATCAGAAAAAGGGGTCACTGTGAGCTGGACAGGTACCCTAAAGGAATTTTCAACTGCAGCCCAAACTGAGAAACACTAAGCTATATTCCTATAACTTAAATACAAGCTTTCAAAATATAGCAGGGTGTGGCTATACTATACATGATGGTAATTCTTTTATTTAGAGTTCAATATATGCCACTCTAATTTTTATTGTAGCATAAAATTTTTTAAGTAAACAGTAAAATTAGGTTCAGTGACATATTAGGTTCAGTGACAAAAGGAGCACCGAAATCAAATAGTATTTCACTGAACAATCCTTTAGGACTAAGAATAGCAGTCGCTGTGCATGAAAAAGAAATTCAGGACCTTGAAAATTGCATTCCTATGGCAAAAATGAATAGAGAGAAATAAATCCACTAGACAAGAATGTGAAAGAATCAAAAGACCTGAGAAATGTGTCACTCCTAACATCAGTCACCTGCATTTTTTAAGATTTAAATTCTGATGCCCAACTGACAGAGATTCTATGATTACACTTGATACAAATGCCATTTATATTTCATGGTTACTGAAAAAAAATTCTTTGGGGAATGTGTCTGAATAAATGTTTTGGGGATGGTATGATTTTCAAATAAATTAGCATAGGATTCTTATTTCAAAATGGAGCACTAATAATAACCTAGTTGACATGAATATTTTTACATTTATGTGGATCCTGTTTGCAAGTGACGCCTGGGAGCAAAGCCCATATGCCTAAGATATAGAAGTTAGACACTACTGTGAGCATAGAGATTGACTACTGAGTGTTTATATTGAATTGTCCAGTGAAGAAAGTAGAGAGTCAAGAAATTTGATCACTAAGCCTATGAATTTGGGATTCATAGGTACAAATTGAAAGAAAAGGCTGGGGCTGCTACTGAAAGCTTTGTATCAGGGAAGCACTGAATTTCTCTTATTCCATGTGGCACTAATATATTTCAGAATTTTCTATAGAAACATCCCACTCAGATGAATGAAGAATATACTTCAAATAAAAGTACCGAGACATAAAAAAGGAGGCTAAAAGGTGAAAGGAAAGGGTCTCAGAAATGGCCTATGAAGTGGGGGATCATAGACCAACCAACTGCTGTATGGAATTGGGCACATTATCATGCTATTCAGTATAAATTAATTTACATGATCACATTAGCCTGAAAAAAACATGTGGTATTCATCAGACTGTAAAGCTCCTTGACCTACCTACTAAAGACAAAATGGACAATGATGTAGTATTTTTTTTTTTTTGGTAGAAGACATAGCATATGTAGTTTTTTTAACAATTTAAACCAATGTCTATTTTTGAAAACACTTTAATTTTGAAAACATCACAAACTTAAAGATAAATTGGAAGTACAGTGCAAATTACTTTTTTCTTCTGAACCATCTGAGAGTAAATTGCCAACTGGATGCTCTAATCACTCCTGACTACTATAAACAAGAAGTCCTCCTACACAACCACAATACAGACAAAAATCAGGTAATCAGAACTGATACATTGCTACCATCTAATCCCCAGACTCCATTCAAGTTTTGCTGATTGTCCCAATAGTGTTTTTATAGCAAAGTGACCCAGTCCAGAATTTTGTGCTGCATGAAATTGTCATGTCATCTTAGTGTTCATTCTGGAAGAGTTCCTCAGTCTTTCCTTAATTTTATAACCTTGATACTTTGGGGCTTGACTGGTGTTTCCTCATGATTAGATACAGAATATGCAACTTTTATAGGAATATGACAAAAGAGATGCCACATTCTCATGCATCCTACCAGGTTGTGCCTACTTTCAGTCAATAAATATCTGGTAGAAAACAATCTCTGGTAGAGACTATGAAAATATCCCCTTTTTCATCAAACTTCCAATTAATTTAATTATATTTATATGGTTTTCTATTTTATTCAATAGGTTACAATGTATTGCCATTATTATTTATAATTAATTCTCATTATCTGTGGTAGTTCTATGTTCCATAATGTCACCATGAACACTGAATTGTGAATATTTAAGCATTACTCCTAGGGGAAATACAAGGTTATGTCCCTTTGAGCCTCTGATTACAACATTTTAATCAACTGATCAATCAATAATCTTGTTTTTTTTTGTTTTTGTTTAAAGGGACTTAATATATTTTGTAGATTCATTAACATTGAACTCACACCCAACATTACTGTAACTCATGCCTGATCAAAACTTATCTAACACAACATTTTCTTCTTAAGGGATTTCACATCCTCTTGTACCTAGGACTACTATACAGCATGCCAGCACTGTACTTGGGGGTCTTTTTAAACAGTAAATTAAACAAAAACACAAAATCTGAAAAACGTGGCACTGAATAGACTGTGAAAAGGACAGTTTTTTACAGTGTGAGAGCTGAAACAAGAAGACGGTGTGCCATCATGTTTGACCTCAGCTGGGAACGTGTATGTCAGACAACTCACAATTTTTTGTGTTTCTTTGTATTTCTGTGAATCACTGTGAAACTGTCATGAGTATTGATTTTGGGGTTACAAATAAATTTTAGTGAGTAGGCAGATTAACAGATATGAGATCTGTGGATAATGAAGATTGACTATATTTTGATACCCAAAAAGGAACATTTAACAGTGGGAAGCCCATTGAAGCTGGCTTCAAAGTTCTTTTGACATGGCCTCATCATTTTTTGAGCTCTTTTTTGCTTTCTGGCACAAGGTGTTACAGGTGCATGTTATCTAATACAGCCTTGAAATTTGCCATTTATTCAAGGATAATCATGCCTTTTAGTGGAAAATGGTATTAGGAAACCAAGATCTAAGAACTGGTTGTGCTAATTGCTTGTGCTTATTGCTATTCTCAGTCCTTCTCATAGGACGGTTCTAGGGAAGATAGGTAGGTAGATAGTGTTTAAGTATAGTGTGAGTAATAGGGTTGTACCAAGGAGATCAAGTCTAGGAACATTGAAGTTATATATGGTGATAGTGAGAGTTAGGGTGGAGAGAAAGTATGAGGGCCAGATGCCATGCCCTTAATAAATATAAGGAACTAATTAAGAACTTAATTAGCATTGAAGAGTGATAAGTTAATAAACCCTGATTTCATGAACCCCAAAGAAGGAGGGTAGATTGGTTAGAATTTGGTTCAGTATGAGAGTCAGAAAGCTGAAATTACAAGATTTTGATTATTGTTATTACAAGAATAAACAAGATTGAGTTTATTTTACTTTTAGGTAAAATTTTAGAGGTAGTAATAATAGATTGCCCTACTTTCTAGGGAAAATAGAGCAATCCATTATGTCAGACTTCACAGATCTTATTGCTCTTCCAAATGTAGCCTCTCCTCCCAAGTTCACTTCATGGTCTAAGATATCGGTTCAGCTCCACTTCCTAGCTACCAAAAAGGAGGAAAGTGAAGGGGCATACTCCTCCCATTAAGAAACATTTCTGTAAATTTTATATATACTGCTATTTACATTCCATAGCCAGGATTGATTCACATTGAAATTTAGGTATTCCAGGTGGCCATGTGCCAAAATAAAACATCAAGATATCTATTTCTGTAGAAGGAAAAACAGATTCTGAGAGATAATTGGCAGCTTCTGTCACAAAGAGGGGTTCACGTAAGATGAAGGAAAATGAATAGCTTAAAAACATGATAGGGAGCTAGGAGCATGTGGAATAACTTCTCCTGGCCTCATATAAGGCAGAATGAATATTACTCTCCCATAAAGAATTATCCTTCCTTCATTTCTTTTGTATTACACTTTGCTTCTTTTGTTTTAGTTTTTTTACATCTATAATTTGCTATCTTCATTAATGTTTTTGCTTGCCTCTGTATGTCTGTATTTATCCGTCTCTTTCATTGAAAATGAGCTTGTAGGCAGAAAATGTAACCTTAGTGGTTGCTTTTTTTTTAGGAAAACAGTATTAGAGTAGCAGTTCAGAAGCCAGATCCTTAAGAGGAACTGTTCTACATTCAAATCCTGGTTCTGTCACTTCTCAGCTATATTACTTGGGCAAGTTACTTAATCGTTCTAAAGAGTAGCTTCCTTAGCTGTGATGATGCATGAAAAGGTCTTAATATGTTGTCTGGAAGATAATGTCCTGAATTAATATTAGCTATTATGTTTGGTATCCACTACCAAAGTATACACAGTATATACCTTTCTAACTTCTATTTGATTGAATGGAATGCTTCACTGTTGTTTTCAGAAGAAACAGAGCCTGAAAAAGTGAAAACTCTGTTGCCATTTGACTAGAAATGTTATTAAAAAATTAACCTCACAGCTCAGGAACCCAGACTTACTATCAACAGATTTCACATCATCTTTACTGCTAAGCTGAAGACCTCCAAGTGCTTGATTATTATTAAATTCTCTTTTCCAGTTAAGTTACTTCACATTATCATGAAGCAGTGGGCAGACGTGTAATGAATAATTTCAAGGAATTTAAGACAAGAAAAGGGAACACCATGTTCATATTATGGACTAGTGGTCAGACACTTATTTACATGCCTGTCCCTAGGCACATGGTCATCTTCTAATATGGTAGATCTTCCACCCCAAGTTATGCAGTAAACATAATCAGTGTGCGTGGAATTCACAGGGATAACTGCATTCATTAGCAGTTGAGGTGAGGTGGAACATGGCAGCAGGTTTTCTGTTTCCTTTGGGAAAGTTTGAATTCCACACAGCAGTCTAGAGCAAATGAGAATAACTCAGGTCTCTCATTCATAGCAGGAAGGGTCAGATCACAAATAGCTTGTCTTTACTCATTTCCTTTAACATTAGGGACTTTTTTTTTTTTTTTTTTTTTTTTTTTGCTGACTACTTGCCTGTTTGGCACAGACAGAAAACCAGACACATCTGAGGGGATTTACAAGGAAATCTGTAAATGTCAAATGCAAAAGCAAGAATAAACACTCGAAGGAGGCAAATGGTAACAAAAATTCCAAAAGTAAGAGCTGTAAATCAGATAAAGAAACTGACATAAGGAAGATAGACCCCCAAAATATTAAGTGTAAATAAGTTATAATCTTAGTTCCAGGGAAACTGGTATTCCAAGGAAGGACTTGAACTGCTTGCTCAAAAAATAGCAGTTGAATGAATTAATTAAATTTGTGGAATCTAGATTACATGTTACTGAAACCATCTCTTTCTCTCTCCCTCTTTTTTTGTCAAAATAAACTACCCTACTTCATTGTGTGTCTTTAATTTTAAATGCAAGATTATTAAGAATTTATCACAGATTTTCAAATCTATTTTTGAAAGTAAATTACACTTAATCTCACTTATTTTTCCTCATTTGAGTTATATTCCATGGTTGTTGAGAGGATTAAATGGGATGATTTATATGAGGCACATTGCATGGTACTTGGCACATGGTAGATCCACGCAAAATGTTTGGTTATTAGTTCATGTAGGTTTTACCCATGGAATTATTAATGTGTGAACTTCAGTTAAGGTGGAAGGAAAGGTTTTTTTTAGAGTGAATGAAATGGCTTCTCTAAGGCCAACGTGTTAAATAAAAAAGATCTATATAGTTTCTACGATCATCTGGTAACCAGAAAGTCTGCGCTTCAAATATATCTAGTCTTCCTATCATATTAAAGTATTTACATAGCCTGGAAATCTGCCATGTCAATTAAACCACTTACCTTGCAAATAGCCAGCCTCCTGAGGTAATCTTGCAAGACTGATATTTTGAATGGTGCATATGATTCCAATTTTAGTAATTATAGAGCTTTTAATAGAGAACTGAAAATGCTGCTATTAAAATTAAAAATGCTAATATTACATTAGTCAGGGTTTCAAACAGAAGTAGAACATAAAGTGAGACAAGAGACTGTACTTATGAGAGAGGCAACTAAAATCCTCTACACCCCTGGCACCCAAAATTAACTTCTCTGTAGTTTGAGTTATTTATACAGCTCCCAGGGACTCTTAACACTGATTGTCCTGAGTAGAGTTCAGTATCAGAAATACAACTTTTCAGTGGCCTTTCCTGTAAAGAAACAAAAAACACAACATAGTCTTGTAAAAATAAAGGGCAGTTTGCAGTGAAGCAGGGAACCCAGGGCTCTGTTTCAAGCATTCTATTGTCCTTTTTTCTCCTTAGTAAAGTCACTTTAGAGATCTTTCATATTCTGCATCATAGGGAAAGAGCCCTTTTCCTGAGAATCCTCATAAAAAGCATATAAAGACAGTTAAGATGGATCTAGCAAAGTACTTAGAACTCTGGAAAACACCTGTGAAATGCATTCATGTCAGTATTTTATGTAATAAAACTGTGAAATATCACAAGAGCTTCAAAATATTTCTAACAAAATCAGTCATAATTGTTACATTATGCAAAAGTGGGACTTGAATACCTGAGAAAAATTTTTCAGGTCATGTGAATATCTGTAGTCTTACTGCTTCTGATTAGAATAACTATACCAAACCTATGATAAGGGCATAAGTTTGAGACTCAGACCTGGATTCCAAGTTTACCATCTTAGCTCCAAGTTTCACACAAATTACTCAATCTCAGTGAGTCATTGTTCCTCATTTGTCAAATGGTGCAACTCTAGTTATATCCCATGATTTGGGGGAAACTTAAATGAATGATTTATGTAAGGCACATGGTAAGGTACCTGGTACACAGTAGATGCACTGCAAATATTTGGTTATTAGAAGTGAAATTCTTCACTGACCTGTCAATATTCCAAATATCTAATGGAAGCAGAGAAATGAAAAATACAGGGTGTTTATAATTTGTTCTTCTGTAAGGTAAATATTAAAAGTTCCAATACCCAATTATTTTATTTTAAAATTCTTTTAATTTTTAACCTTTTAACAATTATATACATATTTAATATAAATGTACATTTACATTAAATATAAATCTATCTATCTATCATCTTAAACTTGGATGCTCTTAGCCATTCTAGTGATTAAACAAATTTTCACATTTCAGCCATCAGCACCTACTGCTGATAATGCCTTCTAACAATTTTGTTTCAGGAAAATAGCATTTATTTTACTACTACTAACTTGTGACCCTATCTTTAACAGTTAATACCTCAAAATCATGTTTATAATCATTAGGGATCAAAACTCCAGCTAAGTCATTTGAATTCATTTTTCAAATTGCTTCCTTCCCAGGCTTTCCAAAAGATATTAGTAAATGCTAAGTATCTCCCTTTACTAGCCAAACATTCTAACTACAGAACTCTGGAAACGTATTTAACATTCCAGATAGTACATTCTCTTCCCAGTCAAAATGATAAAATCATAGATTCCTTTTTATCTAATTTGCACTAGAAAACTATTAATTTTGTTCCAGTGAAAATATAAAGCATAAACGAATATTTATTGAGCTACTATGAGCTTACTACTGAAAAAGTTACATGTATTATCTCATTAAGCTTCAGATTCACTACTGTTTTCACACTTTTTCAGATAATGATACTTAAAGATGTGGTGAAATTGGCTCAACATCACACATCTATGCTATTGTGGACCTTGCAGTTGAAACTGAGGGTTCTAACCACAGTGTCTCTGCTTTTAAATACTTTCCATAAAAGCAAGAACTCTATACTGATTCCAGTGAGGTCTCTCTAAGAATGTCTTCTTTGATGACATATTCTTAACATTAATGTTTCTTCAGAATTATTATCTCAGCTGGATTCCTCTCACCCATTCATCCTTACCTCCCACACTCAATTTCAGTTTTTTTTTTATTACCTCAAATTTGCATAGTTTCTTCTCCTTTAGGTAGAAACCATGGTGGGTCTCAGTAACAATAATCAGTGTCTTATATGAGAAATGGTATAATAAAGAACTATCGATTTTTGTTGTGGAGCAAAGTAAAATAACAGATATAGAACATCTGACCTTTAATATTTTTAAAGGGCTATTGTGCGAAAAACAGATAGCAGAACTATAACCTATGGGAGGAGAATACAGGAATGAAGATTTTGGTTTAAACAAGAAATTTTTTTAAAAGAGATGTATTAGTATTATCTAAATCAGAAATGAGCAGTCTTGGGAAGCAATGAGCTCTCTGTGGATCAGTTCATATTCTGGAAAGGAATAAGGTAATGATGTTACAGAAAGATGATCCAACAAAAGATGGGACTAAAAAAGATGCCAAAGATGAGCCTGTAGTTATATAGTTACGTCAGTTTCCTCCTGAATGTTAAGGATTGGTGGAAGATTAGAGCAGAAGAGGCCATAGAACATCCAGATTCCCAGATGAGAGGCATTGCACGGTGAAAAAATAAGCAGAACAGAATGGAGATTATGAAACGAAACTTCGGTGACTTGACAAATATACTTGACAGTAGACCATTTCCCTTTTCCAGCTCATACATCGACAGAATCTGGAATTACTTTTGTCATATCCTGCTACTCTTGAGCAATTTCCCATAGAGGCACCATAACTGAGCCTGTGATAGAGGCAACCCTTTTTTGCTTTACTTACAAAGCTTTTCCTTAGTGGGTTTTTCCTTGCTATGGAAAAGAAGAGCTTTGCTTCATAACGAGTTATCTAAAATCCATTCTTTAAAGGCTTTATCAGCAGATAGTTGGCTACTAATTTTTCTCTTCTAAAATCACTTAATAATAAAAGGCCACAAAATTTATCTCTTGAGACATTTCTCAGGTTTTCTTGTCACTAAACTTATTTTACTCCTGAGCAGCGGTATTTTAAATTTGAAGATATTCATTGTGCTATTCAATGCAAATTTTTTTATCAGTTATATCATTAAACTTAAAGCTAAGAATAGATTTTATATTGACATGTAGTGATATTGACATGCTGAAAAGGCTATAGATTTAGCAACCAGAGGAACAAGAACTTTCTAATAAAAATCTGAAACTGGGAACAAGTGTTTTGTGAATATAACTTAGCATTGTACAGTATTTCCAATAAGCTGTCATTACAGACACCCAGAGGCCTAATTACAGTCTAAATTTTACAATCTAAAATTGCTAATATCATTCTATTTTCAATATTTTTTTCTTAGTAGTTTCAGATTGGACTGCTGGCTCCAAATGCATGCACTGACCTAATAATTTAAAGCCAGTGGAAATAATGATCATATAAAAAGCTTAATTTCAGGCATAAGTTAATAGAGAATAAGAAATGCAAAAAGAAGCACCAGGTGGTTCATAGGACCTTCAGGAAAAACAAATGAGATTTTATTAGGCTTACAGATATAATTTGTGTGTGTGTGTGTGTGTGTGTGTGTGAGGGGATAACAGGAGTGTTGACTTGAGTGGCTTATTAAACAGCCATGTTTAGCTCAGCAATATTTCTCATCACTCGGCTTTTTCATCTGCCAAGAAATGGGTACCATTTGCGCTTATGAACTGTGTGTAATTATAGTGATTCAGGTTTCAGTGTATAATGAATCTTCTATCACCGTCTGCTCTCTTGGTCTTTTATTTTTTGTTCCTGTAAGTGAAGTGGGACTGAAGAGAATTCTACTTTGACCCTGGCTTAAGAGTAGAATATGTATGTCTATAAAAATATTTAGAGTGTACATTTAAAAAATTTTTACTTGCATTTCCCTAGGTTTTATATTTGGTGATAAGAGGGTAAGTTGTCTGTATCATTCAAGATGGTATTTTTATACTTTATTTTTGTACTGATGGGTGAAGCAAAATAGAAACAAATCTGTATTTAACTTTAAGCAGCCGGGACTCTCTTAGGAAATGGAAAATAGGTTATGTTTTGTCTTATCATGTCATTCCTTTTAGGTTTCTCCCTCTACTGTTACCCTCAGCAACTTAGACTACAGTTCCATCTCTGTATTTACTTCCAGTTACACCATAATTGATACTGTTGGATGGAACCCTAGATCTCAATGTGTTCAATCCACTAATTTTTACAGCTGAGATCACTGAGTTTCTGATTTAAGAAACCAAGCAAAACTGGAATTAGTGCTCCTGACCCAGCCCTTTGATATGGTTGTTACAACTTTACCAGTTATCTTGTCCCCTTTTCCATTCTCCACTCTGATCCCTTTCTTTCTCTCCTTTTTTTTAACAAGAGAAAAAGGAACAAGTTTATTCACATGTATTCCTCATGTATACATGGGAGATACCCAGGGAAAAATGAGTCATTGTCTGTGATCCCTCTCTTCCTTAAAGCTATTCTAATCTCCGCCAATATAGTACACATTTTAGGAGTTAGTGGTATTTTGCCTCCGAGGGTCATTTAAATCAAAAAGAAACTCTACTTAAGGCATCTTAATTCAAAGGAATGAATCTCTGCTAATGGATTAGTGAATTTTCAGAAACCATCGTAGACATACACCAAAGGGTGAAACTTTTCTGTATGGGGATTTTTGGAGGGAGATTCTTACCCCAAATCCTGATATTTTTTGCCTTTATCTGCTTTTTTATTAATTACCCACCTGGGGAAGTGGAGTGACTTACTCTGCTAGATGAATTTGGAGAGAATGAATTAGGCATGTTCAGATTAGTTCCATTCTTTTTGTTTTGGGATACAACTGCCTGAGGAAGAAAGATTTTACCTGACAAATGGATATAGATGTCCTGGTCCAGTATAACATGTAACTGGAAGGGGAATTCTGCCTAATTCCTAGATTATACCCAGTGGTTCTCACACTAAACTTTGTCCTCCAAATTAATTTTTTCATCGTAAAATTGATGTTTTCAGTTTTATTTGCTTCTGTTTGTCAATTTGATAGGTGAAGAATGCTATCTCATTATGGTTTCTAGTTAGATTTTTTTGTAACTCTCAAATATAAATATTTAATCAAATATATTGCCTGTTTGTTTCCTTATGAGAATTGCTTTGTTATCCCCTTTTCCAATTTTTCTCTCCAGGCTCTCTTTTAAAAGTACTTTGAAAGAACTTTTGTTGATGATAGGAAAGTATTCTCATTGGGGGAGGGACAAGGAGTCGTTCTACTTGATGTTAGCATGTATCTGTATGAACATTTTCTCTCATTGTAAAATATCGAACAGAGCTGTGTTCAGTAAGGGGAGGGGGAAGAAGGACAAATAGACATTACTAAGAAAGAGATTGCTCCTTAACAATGTCTCAGTTAACTGGACAGAAACAACAGAATTTGATGTGAGGTGGCTAGAATACTGAAGGTGTTAACCCAGAGGTGCTATAGAGCAAACATTTCTAACATTGATCTGATATACCCACACTCACCATGGAAGCCCTTTAAAAAAATCTTATGGAAATCCCATATATAACGTATATAAATGAGTGGTCATGCTTTTGGAGTATGAGCTGGTAGATCCTTGTTCCCCTGACTTCCTTATATCTCCCCTTTCTGCCTTCTTCATGTAGCCAATAATGCAACCAAGAAGAACTTTAGGATTGCTGAGAACTGAGAAAGAGCCCACTGCAGTAGAAGGACATATTTGCTTGTGAATTAGCTCCTGAATGGTCAGTTATGTAATCACTTTGCCCCCAAACAAGTGTCTCTGTGGACATCCTTTCCTTGGGCCTGACCATAATTCATTAGATTAGACTCTCTTCAGAGTCCCCAATTCTAAGCTTGATACTATTGGTGACTCCCATTTCATTATATTTTGAAAATTGTCAACATAGAAACTTTTCTCATGAATACCATGAAGGTTCTTAGGAAGAAAGATCTTTTCTTTATAAAAATATTACTGGTATGCTATAAAATTTGAATGCAAAGTTTGGGAGGGTAATTTTCTGGCTAAGACTTATTCAGCTACACTGAGTCAAGTTCATACATCTTTTTCCTCTAAATTACAATTATTCTACCCCAACCCCCAAAGCCTAAAAGAAAAAACTTTGAAGAAGCTATATAGCCTTATTGAAATATGAAGCATTCACATGTACTTCTAGCCTTTCTTAAAGATACAGAAAAAGTCATGGGCTCTGATTGCTAGCTTCAGAATCTTTGACATTTCATAATGAAAATTTATATGTATAAAGATTCCAGCTATTTGGAGACTTACATTTTAAAAGAATTTCTACTTTTTTTAGGCCCTGTAACTGTTTTTAGTCAAGAGAAAGAAAAAATGTTTGACTGAAAACATTTAGTGACAGTGTTGTGATAGGAGCCAAAATGTCTCCAGTTGACCTTATTCATAGGAAAAGAACTTTGTTTTAAGACACTTGGAGCTCTGTTTGCAAAAATGGCTTGCTAGCGGATATTTTTGTTCTCTCTCTATTACACTAATGGGTAAAGGCATTCTGGTAAGTTACTGTAGCCATATAGGGTTCATGCCAGAACGGATGCCAGAGCTCTACTCTTTCTTAAGGGATACTTATGGACACCATTACAACATATTTTACAGGAAAACTACCTTGCCTCTGGAATATACTGTAGCCCCTATTCTCTGCATTTTGGCTCACTACAACAATTTCTCCTAGAAACGTCTCAGTTTCAGTAAAGCTGAAACTTTACTGAAAAAGTTTGGAAACTTCTTTGGGGTCTTTCTCTCTTATATCTACTCCTCTGCTGCTTTTCCTTCCTTTCTGGTAATCCGTTTTCTTCATTCTTTCTGTCTGTAGAAAACATGCTTTAAAGATGATCAGATCTGAGCTCAAATTTTATCTTGGTCACTGATAAAAATGTGGTCAGGAAAAATTATTTGGTTTCTGAAGCCTCTCTGCTTCCTCATATGGAAAATGGAGATAGTATACACTCAATCAGCTCAGTTCTCTGTAGTATATGGGGCAGTTATCAATAGGGAAAAGCTTGGAATTTCCAGCTTAGTTCTTAATATTTTGAAGAACTATATAATTGCTTCCTATAATTACAAGTACCTAAGCAGCATATAGAGCAAAAATTATAATTAGATTGGCCCATTACATCTTTCCACTACCAACAGAAGAGATTTTTATGTATATAAATGCAACCCTGAACTTCCAAATAGGTAGCCAAGCTTTGGTCCCATCACTAAACTCCAAAACTTGATAAATGGCAGATCCTGAAAACTTGATAAATGCTCCATTTCAAAGTGCCCGTTTTCACTTGAACTTTGAAGTGGAGCAGGATCTCATTTTTTTTTTAATTTTAATTTTTTAAAAAATTATTTACATATTTACTTAATTGAAGTACATTGACTTACAGTGTTATATTAGTTTCAGGTGTACAAAACAGTGATTTGATATTTTAATACATTACAAAATGATCACCAAGGTAAGTCTAGTTACCATCTGTCACGATACAAAGCTATTACAATATTACTGACTATGCTTCCTTCTTGAATTAAAAAGTTCAGGGCTCTTCTAACTGTATGAATTCCAGGTTCATCTCTTACAAATAACCTACCCTTAGAACTTAAAAGAACATGGGTGGGACTTCCCTGGTGGTGCAGTGGTTGAGAATCCACCTTCCAATGCAGGGGACACGGGTTAGATCCCTGTTCCGGGAAGATCCCACGTGCTGTGGAGCCACTAAGCCCGTGTGCCGCAACTACTAAGCCTGTGCTCTGCAGCCCGTGAGCCACAACTCCTGAGCCTGCATACTGCAACTACTGATCCTGTGTGCCTGGAACCTATGCTCCGCAACAAGAGAAGCCACCACAATTAGAAGCCTGAGTATTGCAGCGTAGAGTAGCCCCCGCTTGCCGCAACTAGAGAAAGCCCGCACACAGCAATGAAGACCCAACACAACCAAAAATAAATAAAAATATGTACATATAAAAAAAAAAAGAGCATGGGTAGAATTCACCATTTCATACTGATCAACCTAGGAAAAAACAGTTAAAGTGTTTCCTGGATGGGTTCCTAACTCTATGACATTTCTGTTAAATCAGTAATTCTCAAATTTATGTGTAAGTGAAAAGCATACAGAAATTTTAAAGTGCAGATTTCTGAATCCCACCCTTGGAGAATCTGATTTTGTAGCTCTCGAGAACAGCTTAGGACTGCATTTTTACAATGCATTTTAGCAGTCCTAATATAAGTAGTCCTAATATAAGTAATATAAGGGTGCCCTGCACCCTACCTTATAAATAAATTATACAAGTGCTTCTTGGGGGCTGCTACGCAGTAGAGTCTAGTGAGATAGTTGCAATTTCTTGTGCCGAGAGAAAGAAATCTAATTAAGAAATGTAAATTCTTCTTCCTGCTGAGAGAATATGAGCCAATAAAAATATGAATTTCTTTATGTTGCATGGAAGCTTCTGGGAGCCCATAAAGGGTGAGCAGTCCTTGCCAAGCAGCTGGACTGTCATCACCTTCTCTGGCTTTTATGGGAGAAGATGAGGCACTTTTGGCACTTTCCTGAAAACAATCTCTTCGAAAGAGTTGCTGTACAGGCTGCGAGGCTCTCTATTTTAATGCTTGATATCCATAATTAACTATTTAGAATGAAGGGTAGTGTTAAAATATGTAATGAGTGCAATTTTTGGTTAGGATAATTATCTGATTTCTAATTGCACCCTCCTCTCTACAATACATTTGTGCAGAAAAGCTGGTGGTTGGGGGTGAGGAAAAGGTTGTTCAGTAACATTGGAGGGAACTACTTGGTGCTTTAAAGAAGAGAGACCAGTTCTAACCACTACTAATGCTCCAACACAGTCGTTTGACCCTGAATCAGGTCACAGTACAGGGCTGAAGCCCATGAGCTACTGCTGAAAATGGCATAAAGGAAAAAGAAAAAGAAAAAAGTAACTTGTACACTGTTGGTGGGAATGTAACTTGGTGCAGCCACTATGGAAAACAGTATGGAGGTTTCTCAAAAAACTAAAAATAGAACTACCATATGACCCAGCAATCCCACTACTGGGTATATGTCTAGAAAAAATGAAAATTCTACTTTGAAAAGATACATGCACCCCAATGTTTGCAGCAGCACTATTTACAGTAGCCAAGATATGGAAGCAACCCAAGTATCCATCAACAGATGATGTATTATTGGGCGGAGGGATAAATTAGGAGGTTGGGATTAACATATACACAATACTGTATATAAAATAGATAACCAAAAAGGACCTACTGTATAGCACGGGGAACTATACTCAATATTTTGCAATAACCTATAAGGGAAGAGAATCGGAAAAAGTATATGTATGTATATATGTATATAACTGAATCTTATATATATATAACTGAATCACTGCTATACACCTGAAACTAACACAATACTTTAAATCAACTATGCTTCAATTAAAAATAAAACAGATGAATGGATTAAGAAGATGTGATACACACACACACACACCATGGAATATATTAGCCATAAAAAAGAATGAAATTCTGCCATTTGCAGCAACGTGGAAGTACCCAGAGAATATTATGCTTAGTGAAAGAAGTCAGACAAAGATAAACACTGTATGATGTCACTTATATATAGCATCTAAAAAATAATACAAATGAATGTATATGCAAAGCAGAAACAGACTCACAAATATAGAAAACAAACTTGTGGTTACCGAAGGGGAGAGAGAAGGGGGAGGGACAAATTAGGGTTATGGGATTAACAGATCAAACTATATATAAAATTGATAAGCAACAATTATATATTCTATAGCCCAGGGAATTATAACAATTATCTTGTAATAACCTATGATGGGGTATAATCTGCAAAAATACTGAATCAGTGTGCTGTACAACTGAAGCTAATATAATATTGTAACTCAACTATACGTCAATAAATAAGTGGGACTTTGATTTGAGAGATTCTATTGCCTTGATATGTCCATGAAAGCAGAGTCAGGTTAGGGAGATGTTTTTATTTGAAGTGGTCCTTTCATTTGGTTTTCTGCGAGGATTCTGTGTGATCCTGGCTGAATCCTCCCCACCACTTCAAATACTGTCTTCTTTCCCATTTTGCTGTTACATTTATTTTTTAATTAATTAATTAATCTTATTTTTGGCTGCGTCAGGTCTTAGTCATGGCATGCGGGATCTTCTGTTGTGGTGTGTGGGCTCCTCACTGGCCGGGTGGGCTTCTCTCTAGTTGTGGCATGCAGGCTCCAGAGCTTGCAGGCTCCAGAGCATGTGGGTTCTATAGTGCGGCATGCGGGCTCTCTAGTTGTGGCCCGTGTGCTCAGTAGTTACGGTGCGCCGGCTTAGTTGCTCTGTGGCATGTGGGATCTTAGTTCCCCGACCAAGGATCAACCTGCATCCCCTGCATTGGAAGGTGGATTTTTAACTACTGGACCACCAGGGAAGTCCCTAGTGAAATTGTTCAGGTAACCTTTTCAAGAAAATTCCTGGTTATGTTTCCTTCCTTGTGCCTCAGCTTTTGTAAATTCAATTTCTAACTCAAAGATTCTAAATCCATATAAATTGCATCCTGTATAAGTAAATATATATTATTCAAGACAGATCCCAAAGCAGCATCCTCTATACCCCTTCTCTCTGTTTTTCATTATGTTCCTGATTATTGATTTAAAGAATGCTATTTGGGGAAAACTAATGTGCTTTAGGATTAACAGCAATTCCCTTTGTACACCAAGCCTGTTAAAAATGCATTTCTAGGAGTCCAGTATGAGCTATACCAGAAAGTCTGAGCTTTTGCTTCCTGTGTGGAGAGAATTCTAGGTTCCTATCTTCAAGGATTGCTTTATTGAACACAGAAGAAACAACTAAAGTAGAGATTCCCAGAATGACTGTAAATTAATCATTGAATTTAGAATACCATTTTCCAATGATTTTCAATCATTGAACAGACTTAGTAAGTACAAATACAACTCAATTCTTGGTTTATCTTAGCCATTTGAAGATATTCATAGGTTTAAAATTTAATGTTTTCTTTCATTTATAGTGAATTTATTGTTGGCAGAAAATGCATGAGAGTCCAGCCTTGGAGAATTAAGTCTCCTGTTCCCTACATAATGGATCTAGCACACGTGGTTAGCTATTTAGGATTCACTAGTGCTGCTCTGCCAGTCTACATTAGACATTATTTGGTAGTGCCACAAGAAGTGAGTATATATTAAACTTTGCAAAGCATTTCAAACCATCTTGTGTCAGGACCTTGTTTAGGGAAGGGAAGCTAAGAATTTGGCTAAAACTCCTTACTATGGTATAAGGATTGAATACCTTAGGACGTTGCTTCAACCATAATATCTGACCTCTTTTGTCCTTTAGGTTAAGGCCCATTTTCTAGCTTAATGACTCTATATACCCTTCTGTATGGGCTCTAGTCTGTGACATATTGCTGATTTCTGTAAGCATCCATAAGCGTATTCTCCCTGCTATGCTGTTTCCTGTGGAGGAATCTTACAATGTAAAAGTAAGAAAATCCCACCCTTCCTGAGGTCCAGAGTGGTGCTGTTGCTTGCCTAAGGCCACATCCTTAGTTTGTGAAAGGGCAGAGACTTAAATTCAGATCTTAGGAAAAAGAAGTAAGGTAAAGTTCAGCCAAAGTTTGTAATATGTGACTTACACTTAAAGCTTCCATTGATTTCTTCTGGAAAGGAAGAAGGGAGTGTTTATGGAGCACATGGATTCTAAGTCAGGCAAACCTGGGTTCAAATTCTGTCCTCCACTTAATAGCTAACGGATCTTGGGGAAACCACTAAACCTCCCCAAGCCACATTGTTATCATTTATAAAAGGGGAATAATAATATTAAACTTTATAAGGATTTGCAATGCTATTTATAAAGAGGTTGACAGACTGCTTACCCAATGTGAGATTTAGTGAAGGCTCATCTATAAAACCTAATCTGTCTCTACTATACCATACATCTTTCGCATTGACAGCATCACTATGCCTGCCATTGCATATTTCCCCATCCACTCTAATGATAGTAGCAGGACACTTTCTATTATAAGACATCAAAATTCCCAACTTGGGGGATTACTTTGGCCAATATAGTTAGAAAGGTAAAGAAACATGCCATTATATATTTGTAAAGTAGGATATAAAATGAGATCATTGAAAGTCTGCTTGTTTATCTTTAGGGGACAATGGTGATTCTTTTTTCTTCCCAAGTAATAGATTGTTATATATTTAATTGCTATTTTGAGAAAGGTGCTCCTCCAAATGGGCATTAGGGAAATAGGACAGATTTTAATTAAACCATTTAGCACATACTGAGTAACCCCACCAGGAGGCACGATAAAGGTATGTTTAATTGGCCTAGAAAGATGGTAGCAATGTGAGAATTTTAAATACAAAGTTAACTACAGAGATAATTCTACATCTATCTCCTAATCAACAGCAAGAGAAATTATTGAAAATTTTAAAGGATAGGTTGACTTTCTTCCAATTTGTCCCCCCCAAAACTTTCTCCAGGGTGTGCCTGTATGTTCTATTTTGTGGATCGTTCTACATAAGGAAGAAGCTGCTTTATTCCTAAGGCTATCTGGCAGCATGTTTTCCTCCAATACTTTGTATAGTGTGTCTGATAGAGTTTTTCATTTTCTTATTCCTTTCATTCTTTTCTCTATCCAGTCTCCTAATTAACACTTTTCTAAATGTCAGTGCCAGCACATGGGCACATGAAAACTGGGTGACAAGTCTGGGTTGTGTGTCTGCCATGCATCTGTTTGTCATCATCAGGCATTGTAATAGGTTGGAAGATCAGGTGGACTGGTAAGAGAACGGGGAAGCTTTAGGACCAATTGCAGGGCAAACAGCTAGACAGAGAGCAGAATAACTAGTTGAAGTCAACTAGGTTTTGAGGTATGAAAACCAGAAGGCCACAGAGATAAAGTAAAAGAGCAGTAGAATTGAGAGAGGTAAACAAAAACCAGTTCAGCTCCATTTAACCAGTATATAGAGATTGGCCATTAAATGCCGAGGTTTGTGATAGATTATAATACCTTTGGGTAAACTTTGGAAGGCAAAGGTAAAGTACACCTACACTTGTTCTTCTGAGAGATATTATTGACTACCAGAGGAGACATGTACATGAACAGATTATATTGAAAAAGAATGGAAAGTCCTGTGATAGAGGTTTGTATAAGGTATTAGGAAGGCACATGAGATGACCACCTGTTCCACTGTTCTTTGATTTTTACTTTTATGATTATTGTTATTTGGGGGATAATAAAAACTTTACAACATCATTCTTTTATCTGAGGCTTTTTTAGCAAGAGTGTTCTCAATATGGGCATTTCCATGTCAAAAAAAAAAAAAAACTTCAAAAACCTTGCCATTTTTAGTTCTATTTTCCATACATTTTAGTTTTTATTTTATAGCTTCCCTCTTTTTATTTTTATCTTCATTTTCCTTTCTTTTGTATTTTCAATATAATCTTCTCCCAATTCACATATTTATTATTAAATTGTATTATCCTCTTTTACCTGCTTTTATAGTCATGATTTCCATCAGTTTTAAAATAAGATTCCTTGTTCTTGCTTATATTGTTAATATCTTCACTCATCTCCTAATGGATGACACTTATTTTAAATTATTGATCCATCCATTCCAATGTTCATATGGTTTATTCAGTTTGTGTTTTTCTTTCATGGTCCTTGCAATCCTTATGTACCTAATTATCTTCCCTGAGTGTTCATTTTATCCTGATGTTATAGCTACTCTGTCTGGTAATGTATATTTTGTGAGCCTAAGGCTGGGCTCTCCTCTGTGTATGCTCAGGCAAATTTGGAGAGAGTTGGGGCTCAGTGCCTGAGCAGAGAGTCTAGGAGTCCAAAGTTTCTCTTTGCTTACCTTCTACCAGGCAACTCTGAGATTTATCTTTAACATCTTAGGAAGAAGCAGCATTGAGAGAAGGTTTTGTGTCTCGTTTGTTATACACAATCTTGGAGTTTAGAGGGAGAGGGGATAGAGAAGAGATGGCTGAGTGGGGCTTGTCTCTTCACACAAATAAGACATTTAAACTGCACTAGTATTGTCCAGGTAACAGTTCAGTGGCCTGACCTGAACCAACAGTTGGTGAACTTGGAAGCAAATTCTTACTCAGACTTCCAAATGAGACCATGCAACAGCTGATACCTTATTTGCACCTTGTAAGACCCTAAACAGAGGACCCAATAAAGTCATGTCAGGACTCCTAATCCACAGAAACTGTGAGATAATAAATGTATGTTGTTTTTTAAGTCTCTAAGTTTGTGGTAGTTTGTTACACAGAACTAGATGTAACTGATGCAGTCAGTATTCCTCCCAGAGGGGATGGCATGTAAAGGAAGAAGAGATATGAAAAAGCATGGCTGTCTTGTAAATGTTTAAGTAACTTGATATAGCTAAACCACAGGAGACATCTATATTCATCAGTGATACTGGTCTGTAATTTTCTTTTTTGTGATGTCTTTGGTTTTGATATTAGGGTGATGCTGACCTCTTAGAGTGAGTTCAGAAGCATTCCTTCCTCTGTGATTTTTTGAAATAGTTTGAGAAGGATAGGTGTTAACTCTTCTCTACATGTTTGGCAGAATTCACCTGTGAAGCCACCTGGTCCTAGACTTTTGTTTCTTGGGAGCTTGTTTGTTTGTTTTAATTGCCGATTCAGTTTCATTACTGGTAATTGTTATATTCACATTTTCTATTTATTCCTGATTCAGTCTTGGGAGATTATGCCTTTCTAGGAAAGATTGTCCATTTCTTTTACGTTGTCCATTTTATTGGTGTATAATTGTTTGTAATAATCTCTTATGATCTTCTGTATTTCTGTGTTGGTTGTAACTTGTCTTTCACTTCTGATTTTATTTATTTGGGCCCACTCTCCTTTTCTAGATGAGTCTGGCTAAAGGTTTATCAACTTCATCTTTTTAAAGAACCAGCTCATAGTTTCACTTATCTTTTTTTAATTGCTCTTTAAATTCTCTATGTCATTTATTTCTGCTCTGATCTTCATTATTTCTTTCCTTCGATGAACTCTGGGTTTTTTGTGTTCTTTTTCTTGTTCCTTTAGCCATAATATTAGATTGTTCCTTTGAGATTTTTCTTGTTTTATGAGGTAGGATTGCACTGCTAGTTTTAAACTTCCTTCTTAGGATGCTTTTGCTGTGTCCCATTGACTTTGGATTGTTATGTTTCCATTTTCATTTGTCTACAGGTATTTTTCATTTCCTCTTGTATTTCTTCAGTGACCCACTGGTTGCTTAGTAGCATATTGTTTAGCCTCCATGTGTTTGTGGTTTTTGCAGTTTTTTCTGAAGTTGATTTCTAGTCTCATACCATTGTGGTCCTGAAAGATGCTTGATGTGATTTCAATCTTAAATTTACTGAGATTCGTTTGGTGGCCTAGCAGCATGTGGTCTATCCTGGAGAACGTTCCATGTGCACTTGAAAAGAATGTGTATTCTGCTGTTTTGGGATGAAATGTTTTATGTATATCTGTTAATTCCGTCTGGTCTAATGTATCATTTAAGGCCAATGTTTACCTACTGATTTTTCTGTCTAGATGATGCCCATTGATATAAGTGGGGTGCTAATGTCCCTACTGCTATTGTGTTACTGTCAATTTTTCCCCTTATGTTTGTTAATATTTGCTTTATGTAATAGGTGCTCCTGTGTTGGTGTATATTTATTTACAATTATTATATCTTCTTGTTGGATTGATTCTTCACTTGATCTTAGCCAAAAGGCCGAGAAGCTATGGATTGATTCTTTTATCACTATGTAATGTCCTTCTTTTCTTGTTGCAGTCTGGTTTGAAAATCAATTTTGTCTAGTATAAGTATTGCTACTACAGCTTTTTTTGGTTTCAGTTTGCATGGGATAACTTTTTTTACCCCTTCACTTTCAGTCTATGAGTCTTTAGAGCTGAAGTGAGTTTCTTGTGGGCAGCATATATATGGGTCTTGTTTTTTGCTCATTCAGCCACTCTGTGTCTTTTGATTGGAACACTTAGTCCATTTACATTTGAAGTAATTATTGATAGATATATATTTATTGCCATTTTGTTAATTGTTTTCTGGTTGTCTTTGTAGTTATTTTTTGTTCCATTCTTCTTCTTTTGCTCTCTTCACTTGTGATTTGATGACTATATTTAATGTTATGTTTGTATTCCTTTCTAGTTTTTTGTGTGTATCTGCCATAGGCTTTTGGTTTGTGGTTACCATGAGGTTCGTTTATGACAACTAAAACATATATGATTATTTTAAGTGTGTTTATATGATATCATACATTTATGATTATTTTAAGTTGATGATCTCTTAAGTTCAAATGCTTTCTTACAACCCCACATTTTTACTCTCTTCTCCCACACGTTTAATGTTTTTGATGTCATATTTTACATCTTATTTTGTGTATTCCTGAATTACTTTTTGTGAATATACATGATTTACTACTTTTGTCTTTTAACCTTCCTTTATAAGGGGTTGATCCACTACCTTTATTATATGTTTGCCTTTGCCATGAGATTTTGTTCCTTTCATAATTTTTATATTTCTACTTGTGCCTTTTCTTTTTAGGGAAGTCCCTTTAACATTTTTTGTAAAGCTGGTCTGGTGGTGGAGAACTCTTAGTTTTTCTTGTCTGTAGAACTCTTTATCTCTCCTTCAAATCTGAATGATTACCTTGCCAGGTTGAGTATTCTTGGTTGTAGGTTTTTTTCCTTTCCTTCCTATCACTTTGAGTATATCATGCCACTCCCTCCTGGCCTACAGAGTTTCTGCTGAAATATCAGCTGGCATTCTTATGGGATTTTCCTTCTACCTACCTAGGTGTTTTCTCTTGCTGCTTTAAAGATTTTCTCTTTAATTTTTGCTGTTTTGATTATAATGTGTTTTGGTGTGTACCTCTTTGGGTTCATCTTGCTTGGGACTCTCTGTGATTTCTAGACCTGGATGTCAATTTCTTTTCCCATTAGGGAAGTTTTCAGTTATTATTTTCTTTAAATAAGTTCTCTGTCCCTTTCTCTCTCTCTTTTCCTTCTGGGATCCCTGTAAGGCAAATGTTGGTATGCTTGAAGTTGTCCCAAAAGTCTCAAACTCTTCTCATTTTAAAAATTGATTTTCATTTTTCTGTTCATTTTGGGTAGTTTCTACTACTTTTTCTTCCAGTTTGCTGATCTGTTTCTCTGTATCATCTAATCTACTGTTGATTCCCTCTAGTATATTTTTTATTCCAGTTTTGTATCCTTCATCCCTGTTTGGTTCTTCTTTATGTTTTATAACCTTTTGTTGAAATTTTGACTATGTTCATCCATTCTTCTCTCAAGTTTGGTGAGCATTTGTATGATCATTATCTTGAAATCTGTATCAAATAGCTTGCTTATATTTACTTCATTTAGTTCTTTTTGTGAAGTTTTGTCTTGTTCCTTTGTTTGGAACATATCCCTCTGTCTCCTCATTTTGCCTAATTGTCTATATTAATTTATGTCTTAGGTCGGTTGATTTTGTCTCTCGATCTTGGAGAAGTGGCCTTAAGTAGGAAATGTCCTACGGGACCCAGCAGCATGCTCCCCTGTGGTTACCAGGCCTGTAGAGTGACCCCTGTGTGAGCTGCATGAGCCCTTCTGCTACAGTGGGGCTGAACAGTGTGGGTGCCCTGGTGGGAAGGGCTAGTTGGCCCTGGCCTGGTTGGCTGTGAGGAACTGCCTCTTGTGGTGGCTGCGGGCCCACTGGTGGGTGAGATAGGCTTCCCTTGCAGTTTGCTGTGTGGCCTGGGGAGTGCGGGGCTGCTGTGGGCCCACTGGTGGATGGGTAAGCCCCTAGTGCTAATAGGCTAAAGGGAGGACTTTAAAATGGCACTTTGCATTTGCCAGCACTAGTGTCCTTCGGATAGTGTGAGCTCCCTAAAATGGCTGTTGCTAGTGTCCTTGTCCCCAGAGAGAGTCCCAGTTTCCTCCTGCCTCTCTAGAAAGCTCTGCAGTATCAGAAAGTGGGTTTGACCCAGCCTTCCTTAAAACTACATCCACTGTGCTGTGACTCAGAGTATGTGAGATTTTGTGCCTTCCCTTTAAGAATGAAGCCTCTGATTCCCATAGCTCACTGATTCTCCCAAATGTAAGCCCTGCTAGTTTTCAAAGCCAGACGTTTTGGGGGCTTGTCTTCCTGGTTCAGGACCCCTGGGCTGGAGAGCTTGATGTGGAGCTCAGACCTCTCATTCCTTGGAGAGAACCTCTATAATTGCGTATTCGTCCTATTTGTGGGTCGCCTACTCAGGAGTGTGGGTTTTGACTATACTGCATCTCCACCCCTCCTATCAGTTTTGTTGTGGTTCCTTCTTTACATCTTAGGTGTGGAAAATCTTTTCTGCTAGTCTTCAGGTCATTCGCAAAGATAGTTTCTCTGTAAGTAGTTGTAATTTTGGTGTGCTGGTGGAAGGAGGTGAGCTCAGTCTTCCAATTCTACCACCTTGGCCACACCTCAGTGCTATGCTTTTTAAAAAACTGATAAGAGAGGGCAAACATTTTGTTTGGCTAATAAAATGAGAGTTAAAATTCAAGGAAGAGAAATCAGCATGCCAAACCTAATTGAAGAGAACATTCTTTTTTCCCATTTTCATGTGGAAAGGTAATATTTAAACATTTTCAGGGTCAATTGCTCATTTTTGCTTGAATAAGAGGCAGCAAAATTAGAAAACTGTGAGTCAAAAAACAAAAGGAGGAAGGCATAACTTTGCTTGTGAGTACTGTAAATACTGTAGCAAAATGGAAACTAGAACAGAGGTATAGAAAGACTGAAGGAACCACAGTGATAAAATAAATTATTAATAGAAAATACTTTATGCTCAACTCATTAATAGTATTCAGATCTGTGACCTACTTAGACAGAAATAGGTTCTCTCTCTTAGTGTTCAGAACCTCTTAAATGGACTAGGGCAAGTATATCTAGGGGTAGATTTCCTTCAGCAAATCATTTAAGTTGCATGTTGTGCCTGCAATTAAAAGATAAGTGAGGAATACATTCATAATTTATGCTGTTTAGGAATCCTTATAGAAGCTTGTTTTCCTACTGCTAAGTTTATATGCCTTCACCATCTGTGGTTCTCAATTTCGAGAAGCCATGTTAATTCTGACAAAGTGGCTGGATTGGCAGATCAATCTGAGAGCGAACCTGGAGAATTAACTACTTTGGAAAGGTAATTTAAAACAAAATCCACCTTTAAAAGTGAGTGTCCCCTTTGGTTTATAGGTTTCAATAGAGGGCAGACCTACATATTGCAAGCATTCCCTTTGGTTTGCCAACAGCAGGAAAGACTAAGGCCAAAACCCAAGAGGATATGACTTAGACAGGAATGAGCATATGGCTCTCAAAGTTTTAGTCACGAAGAAAGGAAAATATAGTTGCAGCTAGTGGATAAACAGTTCTGTTTTATAAAAATCTCTGATCAGTTTAAACTTGGTTATAAATCTGGTTTAAAAATGTCAGCAACTCAAAGGAACAAATCAGTTTGCACGCTAAACAAAACAAAACCACCCAAGGAGAAGTGAAACTAATAGGAAAATAAAAGCAATGGAACAATTTGGTGCAGTAATCTCCTATAAATTAGGATATCTGAATATGAAATATTTTATCAGGATCTGTGTTAGTGTTAAGAGGCAGGAGTTCGTTCAGGTATCAAGGCTAAAAGTGGTCTCACATGGTCATTGCTGGTAATATTAAAAGTTCTCAAGTTTTAAGGAAATAATTTGTCATGCAATCTTGGGGCATCAAATGATTCACATTATATTGGAATTTTCATGCTAAAATGGACAATTCCTAGGTGATTTTTTCCGATTTTCAATAGAAGAGTGTAAGTCTCTATTTTTAAATAAGGGTGAAGTGCAAATTGTCCTTATAAGAAGATGTAAAGTGTTTCCAGTTTTCATAATATTGTTATTCTATTGCCTGATTATACATGTTAGGAATCTTTGGCCGATCTGTTATCCACTTGTAAAAAGTTAAAAGTTCAATAATAGAATATGCAGTATTCCTGAATGTGCTAATCAAATAAACTTAAGAGAATTTGATACACATTCGTTTAACAAAACTTTAAGCAAGTTTAGACAGTCATTAAGCAAATATGTAAATAACACCTACTCTGGACTAGGTAGGCATTGTTAATATGTGAAGCTGTAAACTTAAACTTTCTTACATATTTACTGGCATGTCTCTGGTCATGCCTTAATTTCATAGATTGCACCCTTCCTTCCTCCCTTCGTTCCTTCTTCCTTCCTTTCTTCCTTCCTTATCAAATATATTTTAAGTTTCTTTTATATGGCCAGGCATGGATGAATGAAATGTGGGCTTGGTCATCTCAAAACTCACAGAAGTGGGAGCTGATATGTAAACACCACTGTATGATAACAAAAATCTGAAAGTTTGACTCACAAAGTAAAATATTAGCCACAGACTAAAAGTAAGAGGTTATATAAGTTATACTCTTCTTTATTAAATACTGTGTTAAGTGTTCTAGGTTGAAATATGCCAAAATGAGTAAGTCAACCCTACCCACAAGGAATACATAAGCAGTAAAAGGGAGATGATATGAATACAGATGTTAAAATAGGGGTATGTATATAAAAAATTTTTCAAGGGTATTGAACAAATGGCCGTATATGTATTGTCTCAAAACAACATGCATTTATTATTTTACAGTCTGTAATTCAGAAGTTTGGCATGGGTCTTCCTAAGCTAAGATCAAGGCATTGTCAGGGCTCTGTTCTGTTATGGAGGCTATAGAGGATAATCTGTTTCCTTTTCTTATATAACTTCTAGATGCTATCCTCATTCCTTTGCTTGTGGTCCCCCTTTTCCATCTTCAAAGCCATTAAAACTGCAGCTCTACAGATGCAATGTTCTGTAGTTGTGTCTCCCTCTGACTTCCTTCTTCTTCTTTTTAAAAAATTTTTATTGGAGTATAGTTGATTTACAATGTTCTGTTAGTTTCAGGTGTACAGCAAAGTGAATCAATTATATATTACTTTCTTCTTCTGCTTTTAAGGACCCTTGGAATTACACTGGATGTAGCTGGATAATCCAAAGAAATCTCCCTTAATTCCATCTGCAGTCAAAATTGCCCTTTGCTATGTAACCAAAAATATTCACAGGCTCTGGAAGCTAGGATATGAACATCTCTGATATCACAGTGCTATCAAAATTCAGTAGAAATTCAGATTGAGATAATGTATATAAAATACTCTGTAAAATATAAGGGGTGATGCTAATATTTAGTGTTATAGTAGCAGGTTGCTATCCTTTGGTTTGGCTGTGCAGCCTATGCAGGCATGCGAAGTTAGGTCACACTTCCCTTTTCTTCTCTACTCCTTCTGAGTCTCTAGTTACTATGTTTGACTTGCCTATTTCCAAGAGTTTATTTTGGTACAGAAAGGTGCTACTTTGGTAGTTTAAAGTCAGGCTTATTTCCCTATGTAGGGAAAACGGAACCATTTTCCTCTGCTCTAGGCATATTAATCCTGATATATAGATTTATCTACATTCCCTGATTTTTATGAGTCCCAGAATCACTGTGGATAGAAACTTAACCCTGTTCACAGCTGTGATTCAGACAAATGAAGACATGTCTGATAGGCTATGAGTAAGGATGCATGATTGACATTAAGAATCCCGGTTTAAAGGAGGGAAGTGCCTATTCCAGTTTTTTCTCCACTCCACAGCTCCCGTGAAAAATCACCACAATTGGAAATATTTTTCTCATCTGTTAATTCACCTTGAGCAGGAAATCTGAGAAGGCATAAGAAAAAAAGCTCCTGATTATAACATAAGTTATATTTTAACCTTTCCTGATAGGTTCTAAGTTGCCTGAACAATAGAGTGATGCTTGGTGAAAAACTGAGTCATAGGGGAGGGGCCATCCAAAACATTGTTGGAATACTATCACCCTTTCTACAGGCTTAAAACGAACTAACTAATTAACTAACTAACTAAGGCCCAAGACACTGCCCATTAGATGGTAAATGAAGAATTTTACAATTATTTAGTAAGGGAGGAGAAGCAAAGGAAATAAAGTAAAGGATGAGTTTTTGAGCTTAAAAGTTACTAGAGCTAGGCTTTCAGAAGTTGAACTTGCAACAACTTGTAGGATGGATTGGGGAAGGCTGGTAGTGCATAGAAAATGATTGAAGTGCTTCCAATTCTATGCTACTACAATGCCATGGTTGAATCCTTGTATATATAACTGTGTATAAGTATATGATTGATGATTCTGTTTATACATATATGTGTGTGTGTGTGTGTGTATATATGTGTATATATATGTGTATGTCTTCCTCTCACTGAGACTGGAACGAAGATTTGCATATAATAGGCACCCCTTTAAACTTTACTCATTAACTGAACATGCGGCTGATTGCTTGAATTGTTTCAGACCAGGGCAAACTCATAGGACAGCTGTAATAAAACCTTTCAACCACAACAGAATCAGAATAGAACCAACCTTTAGAGATAGAGGAAGATGATCCCATTTGTCTACTGGTAGTAAAGTAGATTAACCTTAGATAAAGTATAATTTTGTGCATTAGTTAGGATGGAAACTTCATGTAGGAGAAAGAACAATGGCTTTGGTGTCAGAAACAGCGAGTTAAATTCCCACCTTTACTCATTACTAGAACAATGACGGTGAACAAGTTTCTTTATCTCTTTGAACTTTGATTTCCTAAGTAAAGGAGCACGATATTTGGATGACATCAGTGAAAAAAAGAACTGTACAGGGCATGCACAATCACATTTGAGAAACTCTAGATATTCTTGAACCAGAAAATAAGGATTTGTGATGTTTGAATTATTCCAATTATGTTTGAAAGGATTATGTGCCGAAGACCACTAATTGTGATCATATTCCCTTTCTGTGTGTGGCATCGGAGAAGCTGGAGCAAAAGATCCAACGAGGAGTTTAACAATAAGCCTCCTGGCTTCTAACCTCAATGAGGTTATGTTGTGATTGTTATCAAAGACTGGAACTGTGCTGAACCTTTGCCATAGTATCAAGCAGGCATCTCTGTTTGAAAAGGATTTCTGGTCTAAGGACCAAACAGGTCTTTGGAGTAGAAGTGTGCAATTAAAGACCTGGCATATTTGAATAGATTCTACATTCATGGTGGGCATTTGTACCCAACTCCTAAAACCTATTAGGGATCAATTATGCTTAAATCCAATACACTTAGACAAAAAGAGACTATGAAACTGCTCAGCTGTTGCTTCTATATTGTTGAAAATGATCTTGGTAGAATGCAAAGCCTCTTTAACTTGTAAAATATATCATTATACTTTGCTTTGAGTAATGTGCAAGTTAATGTCCCTCCTATCCCAATCATAACAATACCTCAGCCAACTGTAAAAGATCCTTTAATGATTATTTTCTCCTCTTAATGCCTTTTTTCATCTGTGGCTAGACAAGTGGAGCTGCATTGCCTTGCCTATGCACTATCATTTGTTTTAGAGATTCTTGGCGAGTTAAAAATACAAGGCATTTGCAAAAAAATGTTGCAATTTAAATGGATATATTAACATAGTACCAATAAATTAAAAGCACAGTGCAATAAAATAGAATTTCAAATTCAGAAGGGCTTATCTCATGAAAAACTTCAGCTTTTAAAAATTTTTACTATATATAAAATTGCACAATTAACAAGGAACTCAGTGCGCTAATGGTTTTAAAGTATTCATTTTAGTCTTGTAGTTTCCTGTTTCTACATCTTTGGGAGAGCTTCAACATACAAACACCACAACAATTCACTTAAAATGGTGTTTTTAAGTTTCCTAAGTGATTTGGACAACCAAGCCTTTTTTTAAAAGGATTTTCTTAGTATGATAATTAGGCAATGGTTCAAATCATTCCAAATGTCTAGTAAAGTTCCTCCTAACTATTAATTATATCTTAATAAAAGCTTCCAAGTGAATCAAAATTTTAATGTTTCAAAGGGTTATAATTTTCCTGGTCTTATAAAGAGAACCTAAGTTAAAGAGAGTAAGCCTACTGGGAAAGTAAAATTTTGTCCTCAGTCTCCTTTGTGCCTGTGGTTATGCTAGAGAAAGAGTGAGAATGACAAGACCTCCAGGCAAATGTTTGTATTAGTGAGCACCTGCTGTGTGGCACACAGCCTTTGATGCTTGCCTTTTCCTTCTATAACCTAACATTACTAGATACTGGCACTATGCTACCCTCACCCCAGCTCAGTAATCAAACCCTAAGTTCCTTAAGTGCAGGGACTGTTTCTTTTTCTCTCAGTATCTGTAACAGTATATGTAGCATATCAAGTACTTAGCTGCTTGCCATTTATATAAATATGTCTATATGCACATGAGTATTTGTATATCCACATATGTGTGTGTGTATTGTGAAGTAAAGAATTTGTCTGGTCTTTGTACCAGATTCCTGGGATAGAGCTTCTAAACCCTTAGACTTTCCTGAGTGATAAGAGTATATTTGTTGTTCATGATGGGCCCCTGAGCTGACTACTGATTTTATACATATGGGATGTTTCATAATGGAATCTTAGATAGCCTATGCTGCTAAGTTTCCAAGTTGATGCAGATGGGGGCAGGCCATGCCAGAAAGACCAACCATGTGACCAGAGGACTGGGGCTTTGAACCACATGCTATCAGCCCAACCTCTGGGAAGAAGATAGGGGCTGAAGTTGAGATCAGTCATGTGGCCAATTACTTAATCACTGGTGCCTGCATAATGAAACTAATAAAATCTCTGGACATTGAGGCTTAGGTGAGAGTTCCTTGGTTGGTGCTGAGAGGTGGTATCGATGTGTCAAGAGGGTGACATGTCTTGATTCCACATGAGAGGACCCTCAGGACTTTCTCAGACCTCTCCATATATTTGTCTTCTTTGACTTGTTCTGATTTGTATCTTTTATAATAAAAGTCTAATCCTAAGTATAGCACTTTACTGAGTTCTGTGAGTTATTCTAGTGAATTATCAAACCTGAGGAAATTGTGGGAACCCCTAAATATGTGGCAAGTTAGTCATAAGTATCAGAGGCCTGAGGACTTCTGAATTCACAACAGGCATCTGAAATGAGAGCAGTCTTGTTGGGGACTATACTTTTTACCTGTGGAATCTACTCTAATTTTGGATAGTTAGTGCCAGAATTGAATTGTGGTATTACAGCCTGTGTGTGTGTATGAAAATATGTAAATATTTCTATCTTAGCATCTCTAATTAATGGTGGCAACAAATATTCTGTATTCTTAACTTTTGAAATAAAGATTTAACCCTTTACCATGAAGTGCTTGTATTCCATTGCCCAGTCCCAGCTCACAGTAAATCCAGAGCTGGCATTATTAACCCTCTCAGGGAACAGTCCTTCTGGGGTTTGGGGAAGCCTTTTATTTTTATTTATTTATTTTTTTTGCGGTAGGCGGGCCTCTCACTGTTGTGGCCTCTCCCGTTGGGAGCACAGGCTCCGGACGCGCAGGCTCAGCGGCCATGGCACACACAGGTCCAGCCGCTCCGCGGCATGTGGGATCTTCCTGGACCGGGGCATGAACCCGAGTTCCCTGCATCGGCAGGCAGACTCTCAACCACTAGCGCCACCAGGGAAGCCCCTGGGGAAGCCTTTAAAAGGTTCTACTACTCTATGCCTAATGCAGGTACAGGACAGAGTGAGACTGCATTCACAGGCAGAGGACTAGGAATAGACTTGGGGGAAGACAAGAAGTCATGATTTTTGTTCTCTTTTTCCCGTGTCCTCTTCTATTTTGTGACTCAGATTTCTTATTTTTCTTTACATTTTCTCCATATCATTTCCTTTTCAAAGGTATAAACATTATGTACTCATTTCCATTAAAGAGTAAACATCTAACTGATCTTTCAGTGTTATCCTCCCTCTGAGCAGAGTCCTCCTCAGTTCTCTTACCAATATGTCGAGAAGGCTCCACTACCTATTCTGACCCTGTGAAACTGGTTGTCATGACAAGTTGGATTAAAAAGGCCTGTCTCCTCTGAACCTTGTTCTTTTTATAAAAATAGCAAGCAGTTTATTATGTCAGAAACTCCTTTAAGTGCTTCACAACTACTAACTTTTTGTATCTTAAATCATGAGGTAGGTGCTGTTTTTGTCTATGAGGTAGGTAATGTTTTTATCCTCATCTTATAGATGATTTTGTGAGACATGATGAGTTAAATTTTTGCTCAAGGCCCCTCAACTAGTAAGTGGTAGAGCCAAGATTTCAAACAAGGCAGTCTGATTCTGGAGTCTATACTCATAAATACTGATTTATGCTTCCTCATGTAAAATGCTTCTTAATGTGTGGAGAACTCTGCTCTTGCTCATCCTAGGATGAGTAGCTCATTCAATATGCAAGAACATTCCTCCTACTTCCATAGTCTTATTTCTCACGGAGTTCCCACATGCACTCTTTCTACCATATTGAACTATTTGCTGTTTCTCAAATGCCTAGTGCTTTCTCCAACATCCCACTTGCTTTTTCCTCTGCTTGGAGAGCCCTTCCCCATTTCTCCACAACACTTATTTCTACTCATTCTTCAACTCAGCTTGTGAACTTTTCCTGATGCCCAGTCTGGGGAAGAAGCCATTTCTCTGACTCCTCTCAGTATCTGCATGCTTTTATTATGTCACTTGTCACAGCCTGTGGTGACACAATTTACTTTTGTTTTCTTAGAAGACTAAAATGTATTTGATGGAGGTCTTTTGTGTTATTTATCTACTTCTAGGTTTGACCTAGCATAAATTCTATAACATAATATCATTCATTGAAAGTTTTAAAAATAAATGAACAAATTAATGAAACTAGATAATAACAATGCAGTATTTCTGGAACCTAAGTTGATAACCAACAGTTTTCAATTTGTCTTATCCTAAGAGTTTTATGGAACATCTCTAGGGATGGTGAGAAATAAAGTGTAATCATAATGTATTTACTTGATGTGTACTTACATCATTGCACCTGAAAGTTTATCCTAATCTCAGACAATGGATTGAGGTCACAGTGAAAGAAAAAGTAGGTAATAATCTTACTTCTTTATGCACCCCTTCTAAACTTTAACCTTCAGGGAACTTAAAATATTTTGAGTGACACAATTAAAATTCTCAAATTTTTAATACTTCAAATACACATAGACGTAATCTCCCACACACATATACCTGCATACACTATGGGTATAGAATATCCATAGCATACTATAGATATAGTATAGGTATCTGTAGTATACACTGTGTGTGTGTGTGTGTGTGTGTATGTGTAATATGTATTTCCCCGTATCACCATATGGAATGTGACAAAGTCTTCTATCTCTTTAAATTACTTTCTTAATATCATAACAAAATTATAATAAATTGTCACTTTTAAAGCTTTATATTTTTTATCCCATCAATTTTAACAGCTGTTTTTCAGAAAGTTCTTTTAATGACTTAATTTTTGATTTAGAAATTTAGTGAAAAACTCAAATGGATATATCTGTGATTGCAAAAGAACAATTTCATTTATGAAAATACATTTATCTGTCTGCATATCTTGAGATCTCTCAAGATGTAGGAGTCTATTGCAGAGTGAAAGGCTATCCTGTATGGGATGAGTGAACTATTCTAATAACAAAGAATATCCATGCTAACATTAATTCTGTGTAACTGTAGGGCACTGGGCAGGAAAAGCCAACTTGATGGCTTCTGCCTGTAGAAGCATACCAGCCCATATTTTGTGGTAGATCCTATTACTTTTCTTCTGGAAAGTGACTGTAGCAGCTTGCTAAGTTTTCTTTCTTTCTATGAATTCCTAAAGAATGCCTAAAACCAATAACCCACAGTTCATGGAGATTATATGGCTGACCTCTGTAAGCTACAGCACTCAAGTTATTCTTGCCTTGTCATGGCTAAAAACGCACCCGCTGTCATCCTAAATAAAGGCCAAAGTTTTCTCTAGCACACTTAACATGTCCTTAGTGATTAGTATTCCTCTAGGTACCTATGGTTTATTATTTTATTATACCTGCTTCATTAGGGTTCAATTCAGATTTTATGTAAATGTATGTCAGTAGGGATCTTACTTTACTTCAAGTTTGTATTTGGTTATAGAGCAGTGGTTATATGGTGCTACTTCACTAATTTTGTAAATTGCTAGTAACTTTCCTTGTTTATATAGTCCTTACATAATGGGTGGAAATTATCTAACACTGAGAACAAAAACATAGCAAATGCCATCATTTCTTGAAGACTTAGTATATACCAACCCCAGTGCTAAGACCGTTACGTATGGTTTTTCATAAAATTTCCATCACAAATTATTTGGTGATGGGAATTATTATCTCCTTTTACACATGAGTTTAATGAGACTTCATAATTTGATAATCTACCTAGGGTCACACAGCTAGTAAGTGGCAAAGCCATAATTCACAATCAGCGTTTGTTGATTCCAGTAGTCCATATTCATAACTCTTAGGTAAAGCTGCCTTCCTTAGTACAGGTGTGGGAAGGCATTATAGTGTAAAACAGCCAATAACAGAAAATTAATGATGACTGCACAGTAGAGAAGTTTTTTATTTTTTATTTTTGTGACTTGTATTCAGTTGTTCTTTATTTGCTGAACAATGGTGTAATCTACAGATCCATCCCTATTATTTCAAAGAAAGCACAGGGTGATTTGCAAAGGTAAGGGGACAACCATTTCTGTGAAATACGTAGCTGGCATTTGCAGAGAACACTTTTGAAGAATACACATTTTTTAAAACACTAGTGTTGCCTAGATCTGTGCAGTAGAAACCTAAGAATAACAGTAGCTAATGTTACAAATATTTAATTGATCAAGAGAAAATGTGAACATGAGCAAAATGATGGTAGAGACACTAAAAATTATCTATAAAAGCTGAGATAATAAGGAAGTGATGATTGGAATACAAGCTGGAACCATATGGATCATTGAAGCAGATTCATGAATAATGCAAAACCAAGGTAATGAAAAAGTGATTTAAACAGAATGATGATAGAGATAATTTTGTTATCCTATCTTAGATAGAGATGAAAATTAATACATATTTTCAGTTTGTGATTATATATATGTCTACATATATGGGTTATGTGTATGAGTCTACACAGTTTGCTACACAACTGAAATTTGTCCTTCAGTTTGTACTCCCCCTACCCTTAATGTGCCCAAAATCTACCTGCAGCTTCCTCTGTCAAACAACTGCCAGATTTTTCTCTAGGATGTTTATTATATTGCTAGTGATGAATTGTTGTTCTAATGAACCCTAGCTAACTGGGTATTAACTGTCTGGCAAACTGCTAATGATTCCTTCCAGAATATAGTTTTAACCACTCTCATGAAAATTTCCTTTGACTGTAAAGTCTGAAGGAAATGGTCCCTTTCAGGTATTGTTAACCTAGAATGGGAGAATCCAGGTGACAAATACAGTTCAATATCTGATGCTTAGATGGAGCCCTTTACTAAAAAGGTATACATCAAAGACCATTCCTGTCTGGGAATTAGGCTAGATAATTTATGCAACACTATGAATTTGGCTCCATACAGTAATTTTTGGGAACCACCTGAATCCCCAAGCCATTTTTTTTTTTTTTTACCATATCTAACCTTATAATCATTGTTTAATAAGATTTTCTAGTGGTTTATTTTTTATGTTTCTTCTAGTTTCTCTCTCACTCTCTCTCTCTCTCTGTCTTCTCTCCCTTTCTTTCTCTCTCTCTGATGATTTTGAACCTTAGTGCACATCCCATTCTGACTTTCATTTACCATTGATTCAGCTGACTATAGGATGCTTCATGAGACCAACGCTGGTTCTGCTTTTCACACAGTCCTTTATTTGGCCTATTCGCTCTTCCATTCATTTTTGCTGGAACTCTTACATTTCCTCCCTTTTCTTCATTGCTAGTAATTTCCCCCAGGACCTATCCTCATCTAATCCTAATCGCCAATTTCAACCGAAACCTAGCCCTTTTTATGATTAATCATATTAAATTTTTATTTTTAAGTGAAGGAAATGAAAAATACAGGTAAATAGTAGTTTTATAGAGCACTGATTGATAGTACAAAAGCAATTATAAGGGAAAGAGAATTTTAATGTCATTTTTGTAGTATGTTTGCTTTATTTTAACAAGCTTTTAAAAATAATTGTCAACTAATTTAATAATTTCATATTTTTATTCAATGACATGTAAAAATATACTAAAAATGAAATGTGAAGAGTTAAATAATTTTCTGAGACTGTTCTTATATTAATAACCAACATCCTGTCCAAAAACAAGAATAACAGGACTCCCATGTAACTTGTAGTCATCTTTTGTATTTACATTGTGCATTAGAGAGACTGAGTTTAAACAAACACAAAGCATGTATTGGTTTTATCACATCCTTCCTTTCCTTTTAGTGCCTACTAGAACTTCTTGGTACTCTTCAATCACCTAACCCAATGTCTGAATAACTGACTCACTACTTTTCCTAAGTCCGTTTCTTTAAAATGGTATTTATCTAGTCAGATTTCCATTGATTAACTTTGAATATCTATTGGTCAATTACTATCTTCTATAACAGGTCAGTAATTATGCAATGTCTGTTTTTTTTTTGCCATTTGGGTTACAAAGAAATTGGTTCCTCAGTTCTCTGAGGAGTCAACGAGATCTGATGGCCAAGTTCTAAAACTTTTTTGAGAGGTATGGTAGAATTGACTATGCAATTTTCATGAAGTTCTTTGATGAGAGCAGAGAAAATTGTCATTAAGGTCTTTGAAAGAGATATATAAAGTAAAAACTTTAGGATAGAAGCCATAAATCCAAAATTATATTCTTAAAAGATTATTAGTAAATGCTCTATTGTAGTTTCTTTTTCATTTTTAAAAATATTCATCTACGCAGTGTTTCTAAACATTAATATATCTCATAAAACTAATAGTCACTGTGAAACAATAACATGTTATATTTCTTATTAAGTGTACATTTAGCTGGAGAAAGATTAAACCTTCTTTTGTAATTATAGTTTCTTCATAGGTAGTTACTGATGAATGGTAATTATCTCTTCAGTGTTCTACTTGAATTGGCATCATTGCATTGGGTAGCCAGCATTCTAAGTCAACAATCCAAGAAGCCAACTTAATGTTAGCTACAAAACCACCTGATTGAAAGGCATGGAGTTCTAAAAGCCATTAACTTTTACACGCAGAGTGAAAAGTTTGCTCCATTGGCATGTAATTTCATTTTTATAGTCAGGAGATAACAATAACATGAAAACATTACTACCAATGAAAATATGCCTTATGAAGAAAGTAGAGTGGAGGAAAATGGAAGATTAGTTATTCTGAGATAAGTGGCTTTGTATATGTGATAGAAAGTAAGACCAAAAATGAATCTACCCTAAGCAGTTGGATGACTATAGCACTTTTGAATAATCTCATAGAGTCCTCACTAAAAATGTAAAATGGACAACCGTACAAAGTTCTTCTCAACAATGCACCTGAAAATTCTGTATTCTGGCATCCATTGACAGGAAATGGGAGAAAAGAGAACTTTAAAAAGAGAACAGCTATTTTCTTGAACAATAGATGGAACACAAGTTATATGAATCAACATTGACAATGCTGTCTAAATTAATAGTTAGCAAAATATTCCCTGTTTGACGTTGATTGTTGCAATTATCTGCACTAGATCATTTGCTCTTATTACAGATTCTTTATATACCATTAGGGATATTTTACTCTTTAAGTTGTCTTCAGAAAATTAACTTTGTATAGCAAAGCCTTTCAGTATTATTATTTTTTTCATTTGGTCCAGATATCTATGCATGAAAAACCTACCGCTGAAAAACATTATTAGTCCTCAACATTGTCCTTTATATTGTGGTTTTAAAAGTCCCACTATTATGGGCTTCCCTGGTGGCGCAGTGGTTGAGAGTCCGCCTGCCGATGCAGGGGACACGGGTTCGTGCCCCGGTCCGGGAAGGTCCTGCATGCCGCTGAGCGGCTGGGCCCGTGAGCCATGGCCGCTGAGCCTGCGTGTCCGGAGAACGGGAGAGGCCGCAGCAGTGAGAGGCCTGCGTACCGCAAAAAAAAAAAAAGTCCCACTATTAGATAAAATTTTATTTCTTTTGTACTGTTAAACAAGGTAGTAATAATTCACCTGAGCTTATTGATATAAGTATCTGATTCTAGTTTTAGGTGCTAAGGGTTATATATATTTAAAATAATGAACTTTGTATACTGCTACCCTTTTCATTAATCCTTTCATATATATTATTTGATTTGATCTCTCAAGCAGCCACGAATGTCAGTTTTATTATTTATAGACGAGAAAATGGAGGCTTGAAGAGATTGAGAGATTTGTTCATGTTAACCCAATTCATGAGTAGTTCAATTCAAAAACACTTATTAAGCACATACTATATAATTAATGTTTTGGCCCATTAGGATATTAAAAGCAATTTCTAAAATGTACCTACACTCATAGGATTAATCTCAAGTGTAGAGATAAACAAATAGTATTCCCAAATGTGTACAATGTGATGTATATTCAAAACACAAAAGTGATATAGAGAAAGATGTAATTGTACTGTCTGCAAGAGTCATGAAATACTTTATAGATCGGGTTTGTGCTTGAATCACATTTTGATTGGTGAAAATGAGTTTGCCAGTAAGACAGATGAAGGGAGGGAAAGTTCAAAACTAGGTTTTGTAACCTATAGTGTAACGTACTCTTTAATATACAACATCACGACTATACTGTGCTATATTAGTTTTCTATTGCTGGTATAAAAAATTATCACACATTTAGTGGCTTAAATAATTCAAATTATCTCACAGTACTGTATGTTTGAAGTCTGATATGGGTCTTGGTGGGCTAACATCAACCTGTTATCTAGGCTGTGTTCATTTCTGGAGGCTCTAGGAAAAATTCCATTTTCTTGCTTTTTCCAGCTCCCATTCCTCATAGTCCCCTTCCTCCATCTTCAAAGCCAGAAACAGTCACATCCCCTTGAACCTGCTTTAGTCATCATCACATTGCTTTTGCTGACCACAGCCGAGAAAGATTGTCTACTTTTAAGGAGTCATGTGATTAAACCAGGCTGACCTGGGTAATCTAGGAAAATCTTCTCATTTCAAGGTCCCTAACATTAATCAATTCTGCAGTCCCTTTTTGTCATGTAAGGTAAAATATTCACAGGTTCCGGGAGGGGAGAGATATTATTCTGCTTACTACACATGCCACTATAATCTTAAATTATTTCTTGTCTTAAGTAAATATAAACAGGCTTCCTTATTTTTAGAACTAAATTGTTACACCAATGATGTCATATCTTTTACGAATGACACTTCAATAATAGAGGCTTACATTTTTATACCCTTTTGAAAATTATTTTAGAGATGGGGGTTTGATATAGGTTCATTGGCTCAGATACTGAATATATTTCTTATTTATCATGTTATTAAATATTGAGGATTTTATAATTAGTTTTTTCTCCTTACTACACATATTTTCCATGCATGAATAAATTTCTCCAAACTTGTGTTAGTGTATTCTGACAACTAAAAAGTCTTTATCTCAGACAATTCTCATTAATCTGTTCTACAAGTCTCAAAAACAGATAGCACAAGCTGACCCATAATCTACACTCTCCCCCTACTTCTACTTCTCCACTTTCTACTCTGCTCCTGGTGTTGATGAAGGAAATGATCTAAACATTTGCCAAAACAAAAGTCCTGGAAGTCATCCTGTCTCTAGTCTCATAACCAAAGTCTATCAACTGCTAGGGATTCTACCAACTAAATATTTATCAAATCCAGCCATATTCCTCTACACCCAATGGCATGTCCTCAATTTATCATCTCCTATTTTGATTATACAACAAATTACTAGCTAGTCTCCTTGTCTCAGGCATTACTTCTCTCCATTCAAGTATCATATTGTAGCCAGTGAGGCTTTTTTTTTTTTAAGAAACTCACATGTTACTGTGTTGCTTCAAAATCCTTTATTCTCTCAGGATAAGTCCCCAACTCTCAAATCATCCTGAATAATTTTAAATTCCCTGAGTTCCCTGTACTATTTCTCACCTTTGGGTCTTTGCTCATATTATCCTTTCTTTACTCCTTTTTTTCTCTTCCTTCTCCTACTCCAAATATTTTCCTCCATATCTTCATGTTGTTTGTTAGAAACATTTTAATTATCACCTCCTACAGGAAGTTCTTACTCTTCTCCAAGGCTAGGCTCTGCTCCTGAGCCCAGTCTCTTATAACATTGCTGCTTTTATTATTGCAATAATCACATGGTACTATCACTCAGAGACTAGGTAGAGAGTGAGAAGTTTCAGATCAAAGAAGTATCCTATTTTTAAAAATATCCGCCCTTTTTATTACCTGATGATTACATATTAAGAATTTATTTTGTTTGTACCTCTCACTCCCCCACCCCAATATTGTCTCCCCTACTTATAAACACTAGTTTGTTCTGTACATCTGTGAGTCTGCTTCTTTTTTGTTATATTCACTAGTTTGTTGTATTCGTAGATTCCACATATAAGTGATATCATACAGTATTTGCCTTTCTCTGTCTGACTTATTTCACTTAGCATATATACTTGAGTGGAATTGCTGGGTCATATGGTAGTTCTACTTTTACTTTTTTGAGAAACTGCAGTACTGTTTTCCACAGTGGCTGCAGCAATTCACATTCCCATCAAAAGTGTACCAGGGTTCCCTTTTCTCCACATTCTGGACAACATTTGTTATTTGTGTTCTTTTTGATGATAGCCATTCTGACAGGTGTGAGGTGATATCTCATTGTGGTTTTGATTTCCAATTACCTGATGATTAGTGATGTTGAACATCTTTTCATGTGCCTATTGGCCATCTGCATGTCCTTTTTGGAAAAATGTCTGTTCGCTTCTTCTGACCATTTTAAAATTGGGTTGTTTGTTTTTTTGATGTTGAGTTGTAAGAGCTGTTTATGTATATTGGATATTAATCCATTATTGGTCATATGATCTGCAAATATTTACTCCCGTTCAGTAGGTTGCCTTTGTTTAGTCAGTGGTTTCCTTTGCTGTGCAAAAGCTTTTAAGTTTAATTAGGTCCCATTTGTTTATTTTTGCTTTTATATCCTTTAGTTTAGGAGAGAGACCCAAAAACATACTGCTTTGATTTATGTCAAAGAGTATTCTGCCTGTCTTTTCTTTTAGGAGTTTTATAGTAGCCAGTCTTACATTTTGGTGTTTAATCCATTTTGATTTTTATTTTGTATATGGTATTAGAGAATGTTCTAACTTCATTCTTTTACATGTAGCTGTCCAGTTTTCCCAGCACCAATTATTGAAGAGACTATCTTTTCTCCATTGCATATACTTGCCTCCTTTGTTGTAGACTCGTTGACCATAAGTGCATGGACTTATTTCTGGGCTCTCTATCCTGTTCCATTGATCTATGTGTCTGTTTTTGTGCCAGTACCATAATGTTTTGATTACTGTAGCTTTGTAGTATAGTCTGATGTCAGGGAGTATGATTCCTCCAGCTCTGTTCTCCTTTCTCACGATTTTTTTGGCTGTTTGAGTTCTTTTGTGTTTCCATACAAATTTTAAAAGTATTTGTTCTAGTTCTGTAAAAAATGCCGTTGATATTTTGATAAGGTTTGCTTTGAATCTGTAGATTGCCTTAAGTAGTATGGCCATTTTAACAATATTGATTCTTCCAATCTGAGAACACAGTATATCTTTCCATCTGTTTGTGTTGTCTTCAGTTTCTTTCATCAGTGTCTTATAGTTTTCTGAGTAGAGGTCTTTTGCCTCCTCAGGAAAGCTTATTCCTAGGTATTTTAATATTTTTAATGCAATGGTAAATGGCATTATTTCCTTAATTTCTCTTTCTGATCGCATGTTGTTATTGTGTAGAAATACAACAGATTTCTGTATATTAATTTTGTATCCAGCAAATTTACCAAATTAATGATGAACTCTATTAGTTTTCTGGTGGCATCTTTAGGATTTTCTATGTATAGTATCATGTCATCTGCCAACAGTGACAGTTTTATTTCTTCCTTTCCAGTTTGGATTCGTTTTATTTGTTTTGCTTTTCTGATTGCTGTGGCTAGGAATTCCAGAACTATGGTGAATAAAAGTGGTGAGAGTGGTCATCCTGTCTTGTTCCTGATCTTAGGGGAAATGCTTTCAGCTTTTCACCATTGAGTATGATGTTAGCTGTGGGTTTGTCATACATGGCCTTTATTGTGTTGAGGTGTGTTCCCTGTATGCCTGTTTTCTGGAGATATTTTATCATAAGTGGATATTGAATTTTATCAAAAGCTTTTTCTGCATCTATTGAGCTGGTCATATGGTTTTTATTATTCAATTTGTTAATGTAGTGTATCACATTGATTAATTTATGGATATTGAAAAATCCTTGCATCCCTGGCATAAATCCCTCTGATCATGGTGTATGATCCTTTTACTGTATTATTGGATTTGGTTTGCTAGTATTTTGTTGAGGATTTTTGGATCTAGAACATTCTATTTTTTATTGAATCTTTAACAGGTAGCATTGTCTGACATATTGAATGTATTTATTATTAGAAAAATGAATTATTTTTAGATCTTTCAAAATTTAATTATGCACATTAATTTGTATTAATTTTACATATAGAGCTCAAGCTTGGAATAAGAGTGATACAGAAGAAAGTGCATTGGATTAAAAATGTAAAGGAAGAGAACATTTATTGAGATGTATTATGTGCCAAGGCTTTGCATTGGATGCCTTAAATATATTATATCCTTAATCATTCCAACATAACTTTTAAAAGTAATTATTAGAGAAGTTACAAATAAAAAACTGTATGGTACATGAAAATTCAGAGCAGAGTTATCGGGGAAATGCCAGCAGGCTATGGAGACATATAGTTTGACCTCAAATGTTGTGTTTTCATAGTGGTGGACTTGCCTTTCACCCTTGAAATAAATTTTCATTACAATTCCCAATTTGATCAGATTCAAGGATAGACTCATGCTAACAAAGTTCTCTTGAAGGTAATGTATAAATGTATTAATTTACTGGGTTATTTTTCTCAGTAACCAAACTACAGTGGGAATACATATCCACAGATGTTTGTTTGGAACCTACCAGAAAAGGAGAATTTGGTTGTAAGATTTAAATGCTTAATAAATAAGGCTTTGAGGACCCTACTGTATCCTTTTCTATAACATGTGTTTATTTTTCCAGGGGATCAACTTTTCAGGTCTGCCTGACAAGGTGTTCTTTTCCTGGGCATTGCATGAATGGTCACTGCCAACAACTGCGTAAGTCTCTTCTTTTTCTGTGCCTTTGGACTGACCATCCAGAACCAAAAAACTGCTCTCACTTTTAGGTGTGATTGGTAACTCTGGTCAGGTTTTTCTGAATGAGGACTTCACTTTTGTCAGCTCTGATCCATTTTTTTCTCATTATTTAAATTTGAAGAAGGCAAGTTTTTTTGTGTTACGAATAACTTCTGTAGACAGTGCGTTATCCTGTTTTATCCTGTAACTATTCAAGTTTATACGATAGGTGTTAATAAATAACTCTGTTTTACAGTTAGAGGATTTATGCTCAAGCGTTTAAGTAACTTTTCTTAAGGCATAGTTCGTATTCAAAGAGTTTTGACTCCAGAGCCTTTGCTCTTTCAAGTCGTTCTTGTCAATCTTAGTTCTATTTATAAGTAAATGTTTGCCCACAGGCAGATCACTAAGTTCCCTCTGCCCCACTTTGCTTATCACAAGGGTGAGTTGCTGCTCTAGATTATTTTTAAAGTTTCTGCTAGGTCTATTTTTTTTTATTGATAGGAAGTATTATAATTTCCCTTCCTCCCTAGCCATGCCAGGTAGTCTCTGTTTTACAGCACAAAGCAGGGATATGCTATGAACTTAATTCTCACTTCAGCTGCCCAGATACTGGCATGAGGTTGACTAAAGTCTTATTTTTTAGTATAGTGAGCTTTCATCTTTTTTGCTTCTTTATGGTTAATTTAATGAGAGTTTGGTTGGTCCCATTTCTTGTAAAGGAAAGAGATTAGTTTGAGTAGCTCCTTTGGCTACTTTTTAATTATCTCAGATTTCACATTTTTTAAGATGAAATGGCTATAACTTATTTAAGAGGAAGAAAATTCTGTGATGTGCATTATAACTATAGTAGATCAAAGTCCCCATTTTTTTGCACTGTGCAGGTGTAGAAATTCTGTGACATAGGAGAATCCACCATGGGTAGTAAAAAAAAAAAAAGGAAAGCAAAATTACACTGCTTTCACTCATTTGCTTTGCAACATCTGTTTAGGTAGAAAGGCATTTTGCTTTCCTGTTTATTGAGGATTTGGGTCATGACAAGCCATGTCTATTTCCTTGGTTATTCTGAAAGCTTTGAGTCTACAGGGATTGGAGTAGCCTAAATAAATTGTACTGATGCCAGTAAATAGTGACTTTGTATCAGGGGCAGAGTGAGCATCTGCTTTTCCTAGAATTCTAGAGCCAAGTGTGATATCTGGGGACAGGGGGTAGAATTGGACTGACGGCTCAGTTTTTCTGCTGCCTGCATTTACTGAAGTTTGTTGTGAAAATAGCCCAACTTAATCAGCATAGGCCTGTTTGTCATATCATTGTTTCCTGTGACATTGGCTTTCCATCAGCACCCAAGACCTGAGTCAGTGTTTCCTTCTCCCTACCGCATACACACCTAACTGACAGATTACGATCTTTACACAGAAATCTCTTAAATAAAAATTTACCTCCCTTCAAAGTCCTGTTTTGATAAAGAGACCATATGGATGTTTTGCTAATAATACTATGGATGTTTTGCTAATAATACTATCTCCAGCATACAACCGGCAATTTTTCTCTCTCAGGGAGAATGAAAGGGAGGGAAGTATGAAAGATTTTTGTTACTAGTTAATGAAAAGCCAAATTACTACTTCACAACAGGAACCAGAACCACCATAGACTATAAACAGAAGAAAGAAGAAAAAAATTACACAGTCACTCCCCTCCTAGTACCCAATCCATTATTTGGTAAATTGCTTTGAGATTGGGGTGGTTTAAACAGTTGTTGAAAAGGAATCTGATCCATGGTTCCTACATTCTAAATGATCCATCAATATCGAAAAGCCATAAAAAATAGGATAGATGTGTACATCTTCAGATGTAAGAACAACAAGAAAAATTCAGGGTAATATTGCTTTTTATCATGTTTTAAGATCAAGAAAATGGGAGTAGAGGGAAGTTGTGCTAATTTTAGTTTAATTGTTGACGTAAATTCAGTAGCAAATTTCAGCAAACAATCATCTTAAAGAGGTAGATTTTGGACCTGTCCTTCTCTACAACCTATCTTTAAACATAATTGGAAGTTCTGTTTATCACCAGTGGATCTTCAGAAGGGAGACTGGAAGTCATCTGATTGTAGAAGTGGAATCTGACCTCATTTCTTCCCAATCAGGGAGTAACCATTATCTTTAACCCAATTGGAAAGCTGATTACTTTATTTTCTTAAGCCAGAGGGGACACTTGACTCAGATGCCTTTATTTTCATTGTAGAGATACTTAGCTGAGTCAGTAACCAGGCATAAATGTCACATCCTGGGTCTTTGAAATCTATTAACTCAGATACAAGAAGTCAAGAATTGTTTGTTCAGCTCAATTGCTCCAAAATATAGAACATTCTATTTGTTGTAATATAAATGGTAAGCACATCAGGCAACACAAATAGAGTAACTCAGAATCCCTTGTCTTAAGGACAAATTCTACCAGTGGAGATATACGGCATATCAAAGAGAGATGAAAGTTTTGTTTACTCTGATCACTTACATCAACAAAAATTTTATTTCTTAAATGTTTACATTTTTCAATACAATGCCATCTCTAGAGGGAATTATTTATTTGTTCAGAAAAACTTATATAAATTAACTAGAGAATACAGTTACTATCTAAGAAAATTAATGCAGCTGACTTCCTTCTAGAAGGAAGTGTTTGGGGGAGGAGGAGTCAGAAGTTGGTAAACTAAGAAGAATGGTACAAGCATAATACTAAATAAAGAGAGAGAAAGCAAATGTGAGTGGGGAAAGTTTGTTTGGAAATGTCTGCCCTTCCATACAGTCACAAAATGTGCATTCCCTACTTTGAATAAAGCTCTGGGTTTCTTGTAATTTTCATGTTTCTATACCTCAGCTTTGTCACTGAGAAGCTAGTATTTTGTGAAGAATTATCTTATTGATTTCGGCCTTTTGGTATATTCATCTTGCATCTGTTGATTGCGTTTACTCTTAAATGACAATTTTGTTGTTGTCATTGACCTCAAGAATGGGGTATTTTTAACACGAGATGTGAAGAAAAATGGAGGAGAGGCAAAAAGTTTATTATATATTTACCATTTGTAGAAAGTCATTTCACGTAGATGGAAAGACACACTATGGACTCTTACATTCAATGATGGGAATTACTCCAGGGTTGTGAAGAGGTTGTGAGAAGGAGGGATTAAAAGTAGCTAACTATTTTTTAAAAATTTTTATTGGAGTATAGTTGATTTACAGTGTTATGCAAAACATTGCACAAAGTGAATCAGTTGTACATATACATATATCCACTCTTTTTTAGATTGTTTTCCCATATAGGCCATTAGAGAGTATTGAGTAGAGTTCCCTGTGCTATACAGTAGGTCCTTCTTAGTTATCTATTTTATATATAGTAGTGTGTATATGTCAATCCCAATCTCCCAATTTATCCCTCCCCACCTTATCCCCTGGTAACCATGAGTTTGTTTTCTACATCTGTAACTCTATTTCTGTTTTGTTGATGAGTTCATTTGTACCCTATTTTTAGATTCCACATATAAGCGATATCATATAATATTTGTCTTTCACTGTCTGACTTATTGCAGTCAGTATGACAGTCTCTAGGTCCATACCTGTATGTCACTTTGCTCAGGAATCTGTCTTTTAGCCATATGAATGTTGAGTGCACCAACTATAATTCTCTTGTATTCTCTTTTTGCACACTATCTGTGTGAGTCATATGTTGGTAAAATTTCTGGAGGGCATTAGTAGCCCTGACATCTTAGAACAACAGGCAAAATGACATCAGGAGAGCATGATACATTTGGTTAATGCCTTATGTAAACCAGAGAAAATGATAGAGGCAAAAAATTTTCATTTCTTGAGGCTGTGAAGTTACTACATATTTCATGTCACGGAATAGATAACATAGGAGGACAGGAGGAAATTCGCTCGTTTCCACAGTGCCCCTTGAAAATAATTCATTGAATTGGACTTTTTGGAAACATGCACATATTCTATATATGTTTTTGCCAGACAAATTTAGCATCTTAATAAAGCTGTCATTTGGGAAATATACATATTGCTCCTCCCAGAGTACACAGAGGTGTTGGTAGGTATTAAGAAAGGAACACAGAGATGTGCCCTGAGGAAGTCTCTGTCTTGTCTCCATGCACATTTAGGTCTTCTGCACATACGAGCAAGTACTGGAAGAGGAGCATGGGGGAGAGGGTACTGGATGTGGCTGGCATCTTAGAAGATTTATGAACTACTAAATTTAGAAATGTCATTTTGTTATTGCCAATGTACTGCTGGGGTCTTTGTATGAGTCACTAAGAAAAAATAGCAATCACCTCCTTTGCAAGATCTAGTATGAGTAACACAAAATGGGTTCAATTAATCATTTTAACCACTGAATTCACTCTGGATAAACAAAGTGTGTATCAGATGATATGCCCCAGAAAGGTAGTCATCCTTACAAAATGCTACTCTCTGCAGCTATGCTCTTCTCATTATCATATTGCACATCGTTTTCTGAAAGAAAAAACTGTTCAAGCAAAATATTAAACAGCATTCATTTGTCATTTTCCTGCGGGGACTAGGCAGCAACCTGCTGTGGCTGAAAATATGTGGTCATTACGAAGCTGGTATTGAATTGTTTGTTTATCTTTAGAAGGGGAGAGAGGTTTCAATGATGCTACTTTTTGATTGGTAATTTCAGGCACTTCTGCTTTCTAGATGCGTATCCCCTGTCCAGACTTGATATTAATTGATGTGTGTGTAAGCATGCTCTTTATGTGTAAACATGCTCTTTGTGTGTATGTGCGTGTGTTTTAATGTTCATATAATTTTCTGTGCCACAAGCTCTTTTCAACCTGAGGAGTGATGATGAGTTTCATTTTCTTCTTTGTGTGTGGTGTTTCATATCGCAGTGAGATAGGCTCCTTGCTTCTTGGAGAGCTGAGCATGTGCTATAAATGGACTGAGATAGGATGTCTAAGATGCCTTGCTTACTGAAGACAGTAAGGCTTCAGCTAGTGCATCAGAGAGAGAGTTCAATGTGGTTTGTTATCTTTTTTAAAACGCCACAGAAAGATGCAGACTTTCTTTTTTAATTGCAGAAGTATCTTGGTTCGGTTTCTCCTCTTTCTCCTCTTTCTCCTCTTCCTCTTCATTCCTCTCCTTCTCTTCCCCCCCATATTCTTCTTGTTCTTATTCTTCTCTGCATTGATACTGTACCCACAGGATTAAAGAGTGACCTGAGAAGGTAACAGTGTACACCCATCTACTCAAATCCCCAAGTATAGAAACTAGTTCAATTGCAAGTAACTTCAGATACCATCCTTACAGAACCCGTTTCATTATTTTTTATTATTTATATCTTTATTGGAGTATAATTGCTTTACAATGTATTCGTTTCTGCTGTACAACAAAGTGAATCAGCTATATGTTTACATATATCCCCATATCCCCTCCCTCTTGAGCCTCCCTCCCACCCTTCCTATCCCACCCCTCTAGATCCTCACAAAGCATCAAGCTGATCTCCCTGTGCTATGCAGCAGCTTCCATTTTACATGTGGTAGTGTATATATGTCAGTGCTACTCTCTCACTTCATCCCAGCTTCCCCTTCCCCACCTGTGTCCTCAAGTCCATTCCCTACGTCTGCATCTTTATTCATGCCCTGCCACTAGGTTCATCAGTACCGTTTTTTTAGATTCCATGTATGTGCATTAGCATATGGTATTTGTTTTTCTTTTTCTGACTTACTTCATTCTGTATGACAGACTCTAGGTTCATCCACCTCATTACAAATAACTCAGTTTTGTTTCTTTTTATGGCTGAGTAATATTCCGTTGTATATATATGCCACATCTTCTTTATCCATTCATCTGTCGATGGACACTTAGGTTGCTTCCATGTTCTGGCTATTGTAAATAGTGCTGCAATGAACATTGTGGTACATGACTCTTTTTGAATTTTCGTTTTCTCAGGGTATATACCCAGTAGTGGGATTGCTGGGTCATATTGTAGTTCTATTTTTAACTTTTTTAAGAAACCTCCATACTGTTCTCCATAGTGGCTGTATCAATTTCATTATTAACAACCTTTACCAAGTCCTTTATTCTGCCATTTAAACCTGTTTCCTTTATTATGTACTTAGAGAACCAAGAAATTTGTCACCATTTTCTGAAACACTCCTTACTCAAAGACTGCAAGATCACTCCTTTCAGCCTGTTTAACTGGAAGCAGAATTTCAGCTTCATTAACTTAATCTCTAAACTTTTAATCAATTTATGGCACACTTCGGAGCTTCTTTTGTAGTGTTCCAGAACTCCTTTAAGTCAGAGAGTGTAGGACTGCACATATATTCCAAAAGGTACATACCTGGTACAAGTAAATGATAAATGGTAAAGTTCAAAATAAAAGGAGGCCAATTTATATTCTCCATTCTTCTATTATCACATATGCCAGGCAGACTATGCTTAGTGGAGGTGAGGATTTGCTAGTCTGAGAGTTTGGTAAGGGGGCACAGTTTGCCTGCTAGGAAAGAATGCAACATTAGAATAGAGTAAAAAAAAAACATGGCTGTCCCTGGACGCTACCCTGTTTGTTTCATATTTAGAAAGGAAAAAAAAGTGCAAGTTTTGATGAAGAGCAGAGAGAAGTCTGTTTCATTGAGATTGTTGCAAATAACACTTAGGCTTGGAGAATGTACTGAACCTGGATATGTCCTGATAATATTGATTTGTAATCCTTCCCATTAAAAAAAATCTTTTGAGAGAATTAGGCAAGGACAGCACAGCAAAGTGCAGAGACTTTTGAAGAGAAGAGTTACAGCCCGATCAAAATCTCTCTTGTTCAATAAACTATAAAGTTGTTCTTCTAGGCAGAAAGGAGACAATTGTAGGTTTTATTGCTGTCTGAATGAAGGGGCTTTAATTGCTCAGATATACTGCTATGCTTGTTTGCCTCATTAAGTGCATTAACAGTCTGATCCTGTGGTGGGGAAAAGCAGAAAAAAAATTAAATGGGGGTAAAAACCATGAGTTAAACAATTAGCTTATAGCAATATACACATAAAGTGATTGATTTTGACCTGATCTTTCCTCTCATTTCTTTCCTTTGTGTGCATGATTTGATTGTTTGAAAAACTTTACTCATTGCCTTACAAAAACATTGCTGACTATCCAACACCAGTAAATTGTAGTAATTGATACATAATAAAGATAGCAGCAACCATTTATTCAGTTCCTACTACGTACTGGATACTTAATATATCTTATACAGTTACCTAATGTAATTACTGTATCAAATGTGTTAGTTACTTAATATATGTCATGCTCTGGGGTAAAGATACATATCTTATGATGTAGGCCTCCTCCTCTCTGTTTTACAGATGAGGAAACAAAGAAGTATAGAGAAGTTGAGACTTGCTAAAGTCCCATAGCATATCAGGGGCAAAGCTTAGTTTTGAATTCGAGTCTCAAAAGCCAGCATTCTTCCCAATATATCTCCATTTCTCTGCTTGACTTGTCAGATTTATCTTGCTGTTGCTGCTTTTTTTTTTATTATCTTGCTTCTTAAAAAAATGTAACAGAGTCATAGTTCTTCATCTATAACACTACCTCCAAGACTGATAAGGGTACTAAATTGCAATGACACAATTAAATATTTTTGGAAGTTTTTTTCTATCAGAGAAGCCCAGAGAGTGTTATTTTAAAAAAGTCAGAGATAAGCTAGAGCTGAGGCTTCTGGTATTTTAATGACCAATATATTATGAGCACCATGTCATCATAGACTCTAAGAAGTTATCACAATCATTATAGGATTGTTGCAGTTATTGGTTTTAAAATAAAATGCAAAGTTTCATCTCTTTAAAATGTGATTAAGATGTTTCACTTTTTTATTATAATTATTTATTAGGTTCTTATACTATGTTCTTGTGTTTCTCTTTCTCTTTTTTCCTCTCTTTCCGTGGGCATTTTATGTGAGCCACAAATTTACAGGTCTGTGTCTTACTGTACTTTGTGCTTGGGTAAGTTAGGTCAGGGTGATAACCCAAGGGAATATTAATAATCCTTGTTTTAACAAGGCTAAATTTATACCATTGTTAGAAGTTAATTGCTCTGTTATACTCCTGGTGCCCAGGATTACTGAGTACTAAGGGATAGTGGCTTGGGAACAAAGGTTTTCCATTCTTGCAAAAGTTACCTCTTTAAAATTTGTGCGATCGTCAAGGAGCAGATAATTTCTCTGAAATAGTTGACTATCTATTGCACAAAAATGAAAGGTGATTTATGTAGGTGCTAGATAATAGTCATATGGAGCACAGATAAGAAAATGTTTGTAAATTTATAAAGTGCCAGAATCTAGATGCCTATGTGACCTAGGAAGCACTACTATTTTATCCTAAAACTGCACACCAGTGGCCCTTTGTCAGAAAAGCTGTAACCATTGACAAGATTCACCTGCTGGAAAACTTTCTTTGCTTTGTGAGAAGAAGCAGCAGAAAATATTTTCACTTTAAGTCTCTCCATGCTTTCCTGGAAGCTGAAAGGGATCTGCCTGAACTTGAACTTAATTGCCTGGGACCAAGAATATGAGTTAGGGCTGGGAAGAGGGACAGTCACAAAACCAGACAATGATAGCAAGATAATCATTAGATAGTGTAACCTGCTGGAACCTCTAGGACAGTCACCTAGTCATCTGTTCCCATTGAAAGTGTAATTAGAAGTGTTCTGATTGGTTTGCCACTATTTCCTCATTCAATCATTAGGTCGTAAGTAGAGACCAAGGCTTCATTGACTTCATTAAATTTCCTCATCTGAAAAATAGGAATAATCAAATCTACCTCTCAGGATCCTTATGCAAAATTTTTAAAGAAATATTTGTAAAAGTTTCTAATATATCATTCTTAACAAGAATATAGCACCTACATGGAATATGTGCTGCTGTGATTCCCTGGACCCTGCTCCCCTAGATTATAGCAATAATTCTTTTCTTCCTAAACTTTAGTGAGACTTCAGACTCTTCAACTTAGAGCTCCAGACAGTAACTGTGAAATGACTGGAGCTTTGAAACCTATTGGCCATCCCTGTCCTAAATCTTAGTGAGTGCAATATAAAAAAGTGTTTTCTTCCTTTCCGTTCTCTTTCTTATTTCCTTCATTCTTACTATCCTTCCATAGGGTCTTCCACCATGTTATGTATATACATTTTTTAGTTACTCAATAATTCAATAAAACTTACTACTCTTAATGTGCATTGGGTTGTATAATAAATACTATTGGTATTACCATGGCTCAAGGGGGGAGTGGTAGAGCAGCTAGAAGTTGTAGTTAGACTGCTTTGATTCATGCCCTAGCTTTACCATTTTCTGGCTGCATGGGAAAATTACTTAACTCTCTCTAAGCCTTAAATTAGAAGGTACAATGTACAATGTACAATATATGATGTACAATGAGGATAATAAAAGTTCAGTCTCTGTATCTAGACTTCTGGGTTCAAGTCCTGACTCTGCTATTTACTTGCTGTGTGAACTTTGGTAAGTTATGTAACCTCTCTGTGCCTTGGTTTTGTTATCTGTAAAATAGGTTACTGTAAAAACTAAATGAGATAAAACATAAATTATGTTTAGAAAAGTGTCTGGCACATATAAGTGCTCAATAAATGTTGTCCTTATTGTTTTTATTACTATTATTACATGTCTCATTTAGGTCACTTAGGAAATACATGCAGATAATAAATATTTAATCTGTGTTAGTCATTTTATTATGTGATGTGTTTCCACCTTCAAATAACTGACATATACTTAAATAAAAAGTCAGTAAGGGATAAATATTGTAGACACAGTACATAAAATAGACACTTTGTGGGTTTAGTGGTGGGGACTATCATTTAAATGAAATGATAGCTAAATTAAAAGAACTGAAAATGCCAACTATTGGTAAAAAGGTGGAACTACTGGAACCCTGGTATGAGTGTAGAATTGAACAATTTTATTGGAAAAAATATTCAACAGAAATGCTCAGTATATAAATAAAGTTCAAACTTTCTGTGCCCTATAATTCAGTGAGTTCACTCTT